>NW_017726232.1:0-23342 GCF_001865875.1 Lupinus angustifolius | reverse complement strand
TAGATTTGAACACTTCTGATGTTGTTCTGGCTCATAATAAGATTCTAACACAATAGATTGAGGCACTGACTAAACAAATGTCAAAGCTGCCTCAATAGCTAAATATGGTACAAACTCCTATGGTTCATCAACAAGTGTTACACTATGAATTCTGTGCGGGTGATTATGAAACTGATCAGTGTTCTATGCCTAGCAACAATCAAGAGGAAGAGGTTCAATATGTGAATAATTAGTCTCGTGAGGGAAACTTCCCCAACAACTCTTCATACAACAATCAATTCTCGCAAGGTTGGAGGGGAAATCAAAACCAGAATTATGGCTGGAAGCAAGAAGCATGACCATATACTAGGCAACCACCATTTCAACAATCATATCAACAGGGTCCACACCCACCATTGCATGAGAGACAAACAAAATTGGAAGAAAGTTTGGAGAAATTCATGCAAGTCTCCATCACAAATCAGAAGAATACTGATGCTTCTATCCGAAATCTAGAGACACAGGTGGGACAATTGGCAAAACATATGGTGGAACAACATTCAGATCATCAATAATTTTCAGCCAATACTCAAACGAACCCTAAGGAACATCGTAACTCTATCACTACTAGAAGTGGGAAGGTAATTGGTAGGGGTATTGGTGAAAATTTTGCGGTTGAGGAGGAAGTCATTAAGGAAATAGAGGCTGAGAAAGGAGAGAATATAATCAAAGATGCATGAAAGGATGAAAATGTACAGTAAGAGGAAGGAGTTGTAAACAAGGAGGAATCAATAAGAGAGAATAATGACAAGAGGAAGAGTGACCTACCTCAACTGAAGGATCTCCCTTATCCTAAGAAACCTTCTAAAAAAGACAAGGAAAGACAGTACACTAGGTTCATGGATTTATTCAAGAACCTGCAGATCAACATATCCTTCATGGAAGCTATGGAAAAAATGCCAACAAATGCAAAGTTCATGAAGGATTAATTGACGAAGAAAACGAAGTTTTTAGAAAAAACATTGACATTCGAAGTTGGATGTAGTGCTATTAATTTTAAGTCTTTACCTTAGAAGACTAAATATCCAAGCAGCTTTACAATACCGGTTACTATAGGTGAGCTATCTGTGGGGAAGGCACTACTTGATTTGGGTGCTAGTATTAATATGATGCTCATGTCCATGTTAAAAAGGATTGAGGATCTAGAGATAAAACGTAACAAAATGGCTTTGCAACTTGCTGACAGATCAGTGAAGTACCCATATGGAGTTGCTGAAGATGGTTTGGTCAAGAAGGATAAATTGGTGTTCCTATGGATTTTGTCATGATGGATATTGAAGAGGATACTGAAGTTCCTCTAATTCTAGGCACCCTTCACGAAGATTGCTCGGGCGATCATTGATGTGGATGATGTAAGTTGAAAGTGAGGTTACAAGATCAGGTAGTGAACTTTAATGTATTTGAGGCAATGCAATATCCAAAGGACAAGCAACACTGTTGTAGAGTGGATGTCATTGAGTAATTGTACATGCTTGATGATATTCATCTGAGTAGAAGTAGTCCATTTGAAAAGGTTTTGAGAGGAGAATTTGAAGAAAGCAACACAAAGGAGAAAAACATGAGTGAGATATGTATGGTAGAGTTGGATGCATCCCAAGTGGTTGCATTTGGTCAGAACCAAACTAAGTAATTGGTCAAAGAGAAGGAAATTGAGGTTCTAAAGGTGGATCTAAAATTGCTTCCTTCACGTCTTAAATATGTGTTTCTGGAAGACGGAGGAATGAAATCAGTCATAATCAGTAGCACATTATCATCTGCAGATGACATACAACGGATTGATGTGCTGAAGAAAAATGTAGGGGCTATAGGTTGGACACTATCTAATTTGCATGGAATAAGTTCTTCCTACTGTATGCATAAAATTCACATGAACAAGATTATAGACCAATGGCTCAACCTTAGAGACGTCTTAATCCGAGAATGAAGGAAGTTGTGAAAAAATAGGTGATGAAACTATTGGATGCAGGGATGAATTATCCCATATCTGATAGCACATGAGTTATTCCGGTTTAAATGGCCCCAAAGAAGGGAGGAATGATTGTGGTAAGGAATGAGGAAAATGAGTTGATTCCTACCAGAACATCCATAGGCTGGCAGATGTGCATTGTCTATATAAAATTGAACCAGGACACCCGGAAGGATTGTTTTCCTCTGCCTTTCATGGATCAGATGATTGAAAGACTGGTTGGACAAGCATTCTACTGCTTTTTGGATTGGTACTCAGGATACAATCAGATTACTATGGATCTAGATGATCAAAAAAGACAGTTTTCACATGTCATTCGCATACAGGAAGGTGCCATTCGGACTGTGCAATGCACCAGTCACATTCCAAAGGTGCGTATTAGCTATCTTTTCTGATCTGGTGGAGCGTTGTATTGAAGTATTCATGGATGACTTCTCTGTCTTTCGATCGTCATTTGAGGGTCGTTTAGCAAACTTGGACATCGTGCTAAGGCGATGTGTGGAAACAAATCTGGTTTTAAATTGGGAGAAGTGTCACTTCATGATGACTAGGGGAGTGGTCTTGGGGCACAACATCTCTTCCTGGTGTATTGAAGTTAACAAAGCAAAATTTAAGATTATCAAGGAGCTCTCACCACCACTCAATGCCAAAGGAGTCAGATGTTTCCTTGGCCATGCAGGTTTTTATAGACGTTTCATTAAAGACTTTTCAAAAATTTCAAAACCATTCAGTAATCTACTTAACAATGATATTGTTTTTCAATTAGATGTTGAGTGTGCAAAAGCTTTTGAAACTCTTAGAAAAACTCATTTATGCTCCTATCAATGTAGCTCTCAACTATCACTTAGACTTTGAACTAATGTGTGATACTAATGATTATGTCGTTGGAGCTGTAGTCGGACAGAGAAAATCTAAGGTTTTCCATGCCATATATTATGCTAGCAAGGTACTAAATGAGGCACAAATCAACTACGCCACAACAGAGAAAGAATTGCTAGCAATTGTGTATGCCTTGGAAAAGTTTAGATCATACTTGATTGGATCCAAGGTCATAATTTTCACTGATCATGCTGCTATTAAATATTTACTAACCAAACCAAATTCCAAACCAAGATTGCTGCGATGGTTTTTATTATTGCAAGAATTTGACTTGGTGATCAAAGACAAGAAATGAAGCGAGAATTGTGTGGTAGATCACCTATCAAGGTTAGTCAATCAAGAGGTGACAAAGAGAGAAGCTGAAGTGGTGGAGGAGTTCCCAGATGAGAAGCTTCTCATGATTCAAGAAAGGCCATGGTTTGCTAATATGACCAATTTTAAAGCTGCAGAGGTAATTCTTGAAGAGTTGCACTAGCATCAGAAGAAAAAGTTCTTGAGAGATTACCTTCAGTACATTTGGGACGACCTTCATGTTTTTAAGACTGGGTCTGATGGATTGTTGCTGAGGTGAAGTTCTTGAACATAAATATATTCACTCGATTTGGCACACCTCGAGTTCTTATTAGTGATGGAGGATTACATTTTTGCAATTCACAACTAGAGAAGGTCTTTCAACATTATTGAGTCCAACATAAAGTGGCATCACCCTACCATCCGCAAACAAATGGACAACCGAAGGTATCCAATAGAGATATTAAAAGGATCCTAGAGAAAACAATTTCAACAACAAGAAATGATTGGTCTCTCTGATTGGATGATGCACTATGGGCTTACAAAATGACATTCAAGGCTCCTACTGGATTACCCCCTATCAGCTAGTCTATGGAAAAGCATGTCATCTCCCAGTGGATCTGGAACATAAGGCATTTTGGGTTCTCAAATTCTTCAATTTAGATCAGAAGGCAACTAGTGAGAAAAGGAAGCCGTAATTGAAACATTTGGAGGAGATGAGGCTCGCTGCATATGAGTCCTCCAAGTTGTACGAGGCAAATGTCAAAATATACTATGATCGGAAGATCCGTAAAAACTATTTTCGGTCAGGTCAAAGTGTGTTGTTGCTTAATTCCTGGATGAAACTATTTCCAGGACCCTTCCTAGTTAAGGAAGTCAAATCGCATGGAGCAGTAGAACTACAAGATCCAAGATCTCAGGGATGTTGGATAGTCAATGGCCAAACCCTACTTGGGTGGTGAAGTCGAGCATCTCACCACAATCATCAACTTTTCAAATTCATAAAAGCACAGGCGTCGAGCTAATGACGTTAAACAAGTGCTACCTGGAAGGTAATCCAACTTTTATGGTTTTTTTTTGTTTTGCTTTACTTTTATGTCCAGTGTTGTTTCTTGTATATAAATCATTGCATAAAGACTTGATGTACATAAAGTGTGTCGGAGTGAGGGAAAAACAAAGAAAAGAATCGGTGCTTGGCTTATTTTTAGGGTTTTGAATTGGTATTCGCTCAAGCAATAAATGGGCTAATTTTTGGCCAATTTGGCTTCCCTAGTCTCACCCAAGCGAGGTAAACATGTCCAAAACCTTGAGTTTCTCGCCTAGTCGAGACCTACTCTCTCAAGCGACAAAAGAACCCAAAATCTCTATCCAACTCTCGCTCAGGCGAGACCACCTCGTTCAGGCGAGAAGAACATGTTTAAAATTTTGAGACTCTCGCCCAAGCGAGAGCTCCTCGCTCAAGCGAGGAGACACGAGTTCTGTTTTTTAAAAAGGGGGATAAGGGCTTCAACCCTTCATTTCCCCCTTTCAAAAACAAGAGTGAAGAAGACAAAAATCCCCCCTAAGAGCTCTCAAGTTGTTTCTTTATCAAATTTGTGCACACACTCACTCATTCACCATTAGCCAACAATTGTAAGTGCATCTTGGCTTTTATCTTCACACTTCACCATTGTTGTTTCTCCTTTTCCCTCATGTGCATGTTTGGAACTTTGTTTGTGATTTAGGCACATTTAGGATTGATTAGGGTGTTATTGTGCTAGAGTATCATAATATATAACCGTTGTTCTTGTGTTTTTTAAATGCCATGAGTGTTACCAAAATGGAACCTAGGGTTTCTAATTTTGGATTGCAAAGTTCATATCATGAACTTGGTACACTCATGTTCTCTTGTAGAGAAATGGTTAACAAAAATGGAATGGTTGAATGATTGAAATGATTTCAGTTAAAATGATGAATGAATGGAATAATCATGTCCCTAATGTTCTTAAATTGTAATAATTTGAATGGGAAAATGTTGAATGTCCCTTGTGCTTTGTTACTAATCTGTGAGCATTTCCTGTCCACTTATAGGCGCATGAAAACAGTTGCAAAGAAGAAGCCCCCTCCTCCAAAGAAGTTGAATGCAGGCACCAATAATCAAAGTGTGATATCCTTTGATAGGCACAAATTTACCACCAAAAAGAGGGAGGAACAATTCATCATCCTCCTCAACTAAGTGTTTGTGCCTAAGAGATGGGTCCAGCTAGAAGCAAATAACTACCCATAGTTCATTGGACACCTAAACAGACTGAAATGGTGGCCGTTAGTATCTCCCAATGAGAAATTTGATCCAGGCGTGGTTATGGAATTTTATGCTAACTCATACCCGTTAGAGAAGGATGGGGAAATTTTTGAGCACAAATCTTGGGGGTTAGAGGCAAGACCATCAAATATGACAGGAACACCATCAATGCCCTATTGAATGAGCCATATGATAAGATAGATGGCCGCCTCGATGAGTAACACTAGATGATGGCAGAGACTCGAACCTTTACTTATGGGTTCCACAATGATGAGACAGTTGCGTTTCTCTGCACTCCATGGAGGTCATTTAGTACCAACAGTTATGGTCATCCCCTGCGGATCTAAAGGAAGCATATGACCATAGTGGCACAAATCTGCATGATTTTATTACCATATAATGTCATCTTGAACAACTATGTGTCTTCTCTACCTCTATATGACTACTATCTCATCTTCAACATTTTGGAGGGCTTGCAGAGTGATGTGGTAGAGATAATTGCAAATGAAATCTATAAGACTGCAGCAAAAGAGGGCGGGAAAGGGACTATGGGCTACCCCCCATTGATTACAACACTGTGTGCTCAACAGGGAGTGCAGGTCAACCGAACTGAGAAGATAAAACTGCTTATAACTAGAAAATATATCCAGTAGAACTGTAAGGAGGACGCTATTAACCAAGAGGGGTCGGGACAATCACAACCATCACAGCAACACCAACAACAAGCATACCATGAGCAACATCAGCCACAACATCAGCCTCAAAATTTGACACTGTAACAGCATATTCATGTGCTCAAAGTTCATATGGAGCATGTGGAGCTCCAAAATGACATTCTACACCAAGGGCAGATGCATGAGCAAAAATGCCTCTATGCTGCATATCAGGTTCAGTATCCAGGTATCCACTTATGGATGAGCTGAAGGACTTCACTGAAAGGATTCCATAGCCTAAGGTCAGGCCTACCATTCTAGAGGAGGCATGAGCTTTTGGAGATGCTGGGGATGATGCTGATGATGCTGAAGAGGAAGAGGATTATACGCTTTGATGCACATTGCTTGTAAACACAACAATCTGGTTCTTCTATTTTAATTATGTTTATGTTTTATGTTTCATAGAATAAGTTGTATGTTTAGCCGTAATGTTTAATGTGTTGTTGTGTTAGTCTTGTTTGTATCAAGTTCGGCAAGACTGTTTTAGTTCAATGAAGTTGTGTCTAGTTTAAAATGAAGTTGTATATGTTTTAGTCCAATTGTGTTTGCATGCTTTAAAAGAAACTTGTAATTTAAAATGATTAGGGTTTTGAGTTTAACTGCTTTCAGGATGTGAATGTTAAATCAAACACCAACTAAATAGGCTGAATAATGAGCAGCTTAATCAAAGGAATATGGTATACAACTTGGTATGAGAGAGTGAACCCAAACACAGATGAGTGTCTTTGTTGGATTACATTAGTTAACTTTGTTGATTTTTGGTTGTCATTAAGCATAGAATAACATGAGATGACTAAGGCTTAGTCTAGGATAGATAAGCCACAGCCAGAAAGCCAACTCGTATGAATCATGAACCCAATTCTTGTAGTCCCTTGAGCTGAATTTTTTTGTTTTGAAAATCATGCACCCAAGCCACAATGAAATACATCATTCTTCATACCTATAGCGAAAAATCATTAGTGCATATGGTTTTTAACTATTATATTGGGCAATGGAAATGAGTTTGTGTATCTGAGTTGGGAATTGAATCAAATAGGCTCCTTCTTGAATCATGTGTTAATGGTAAGCATGAGGAAATGAATTGGAAGAAAATCAAATGAAACATGAATCATGGAAAAAAGTGAAGACTAAAAAGAAAAGAGTCAATTGAAGAAGGAGAGCCAAAATGGTTGGTAGAAAAGAATGAGTTAGTACAGGAAATTGGAAAGTGAACCTCAGAGTGAACAAAAGAAGGAAAAGTAAGTATGCACTAATGATCTACCTCCATCTTTGTATCCCAGAAAAACCAATTATCTTTGTATCCAACTCTCATTACAACCCTATGTTAAGTCCTTGAGATTCATGGTTGAACTTGTGTACATGGTGTGAAGAAGATCTTACTCCTGACCTTGACACGATTTTGATGAAGACACCAACATCACATAAAAGAAGAAAAGGAAGAATACTTATGAAAATAAAATTAGTAGTAATGCTCAAAAAAAAATTTAAATTTTTTTTGATAAACACACGTATAAATGAAAACAATTTTCAAAATACAATGTAACAAGTTACTAGATCTAAGTAACATGTTACTATGACTAAGTAACATGTTATCAGAACTAAGTAACAGGTTACATGAGTGAGAAACAAGTTATCCAACAAAAATGATAAGGGAAATCGATTACACCTTTTGAGTAATCGATTACAGCCTGCGAAAAATCAATTACTTAGATGGATAGAATGTTTGGGTAATCGATTACATCAATTAGGTAATCGATTACTGAGAGTTGTTGCACTAGTTTTCATCTTCAAACTACACAACTTTCAACCTAAACGAATTGGTTTAATCCAATCAATTCCTACCTTTTTGTAGAGATGTTTTGGCTAATTGGAAAGTCTACATAAAGGCATTGAAACTCATAATTGAAAAAAACGATAACTCACATACATAATCTATACTTTTCTGAAATATTTGCTTTATACTTCTTGCAACTTGTTCATAACTTTCAGAACATATTTTTTGATGTTGCCTTAAGTGTTGTTTCAAGTTATTCAAACCTTCTGAGAATTAGTACTAAAGTATAGAAAGTGTTATTCAATGGCAAGAGTTTATAGTTCCAAAATCTTGTAAAGGCAATCTCTGCCATAGTTAAAGTTTTCTTCATTCAAATTGTTGAATTACTTTCTTTCACAAGGGTGTGATAAGAAAGGGGATAGAGTCACTTGGAAAAGGTTTTTTTTCAAAGAGTGATATAGGTATTAGAGAGTGAGTAAGGTACAAGGAAACCTCAGGATGATAAATTGTAATTGCTACTCTTAATATCTAGTGAAGAAATCTCTTGTGCTACAAGAGTACTGGACATAGCCTTCGGGGGACAAGAAGGTGAACCAATATAAAATCTCTGTATACTCTCTTCTCCCTTAACTCCTTAAATTTACTTGATATTTTCGCGTAACTTTTCACTACTATTAACTCTTGAATTTTGCAGAAAAATATGTCAAAGTTTGTAAACAACTAATTCACCCCCTCTTAGTTGCCATCTCAGTCTTACACATGGCTTGACTAAAATAAAAGGCAAAGTCAAATAGTTTGGATCCAGCAAAGAAGCGAGTGAAACACTTAACCTATGAGCATGAGAGAGTTCATTCGATTGAATTGAGTAGTTATTCTTGTTATTCTTTTTGAAATTGAACTACATGTATATTCTGCATCAGTTGGATCTTATATCACTATGACTGATGGTGAAAGAGGTATCAGTGAAAAGTAAGTGAATGATTCTAGATGTTGCCATGATTGGATGATTTTTTTGGTTGAAAAACCAGATCCTCTAAGTTGAATTGAGTCTTGTTACTTTTGCGTGAGGACAAGCAAGATTCTAGGTTTGGGGAGTTTGTTAAGCAACAATTTGTGAATGTAATGTATATAATTTTGGGGCCCTTAGTGTGTAGTCATGATGTAAATTGTGTACAACTTCTGAGAACTTAGTTTAATTTTGTCTTGTTTAGGAACTTACATGTGTTTATGTCAATTGCAGAATAAAAAACATGAACAAGAGGAGAAAAGGGAGAAGTTTAGGGTTTTTGAACAATACATCCCTCGCCTGAGCCACAACCTCGCCCAAGCAGGAAGAATGACCCTCGCTTGGGCGAGGGACTGTCACTCAAGCGACAAATGAAGCTTAAAAGGGTCTGATTCCCTGCCAGGCCCTCTCCCAAGCGAGAGAACCTCTCCCAAGCGAGATGTTCATGGTTGAAGATGGTCATATCTCGCACTCAAGCGAGAATGTCTAGCTTGAGCGAGAGACTAGAAGTCTGGAACAGATATAGGCGGTTACGAAAAGTAAATGGGGTTATCTAACCATTTTCCAAGCTTTTCCACACGATTTTTAGAGAGATGAAGAGAGAAGTCGTTGGAACGACTTTAGATCCAGAATTTCTTGTATTTATCATGATAAGATTGTAGTAATGACAAGGATGAGTGTCTAGTTCTTCAGTGTTGGGATTGAAAATGTAATCTTCTAACTTTTGTACTCTTTGATTCAATTCTTTATTGTATTTAGTTATTTGATTTTTGGAAGTATATCCTGCGCTTAATGCTTGAGTTTACTTTGCTACTGAATTCTTGATCTTGGATCCAAGTTTAACTGGGAAGTTGAACTTGGTATTGAATCTGGATTAGTTTCCTTGCTATATCATTTCTCTAGGAATGGACAATGATTTATGAATTGCGTTTACATAAAATTAAGGGTAGGTAATTGGTTAAATATCCAAGGAATTGGTATTTGAGTAATTATCTAAGGATATTGTACTCAAGGAATTGACACAAATGATTCGAATAAAATGTGCATCAAAATATGTAACTTCACAAGTTATACGGAATTGAATCTAAGGATTTCAAAGGAAAATAAAGATGAACTTCAATCTCAACTTATTTAATTTCATAGTTTAACTTTTACATTTTAACAACTATATTAAAAAACCAAATGAATATTGAAATCTCAACTCTTGTAACTACATACTCGATCTACTTCTTTAGGAATTAGTATAAAACCAAATGATATCCCGGTATTTATCGGATTTTGTTACTTGACGATACTGTTCACTTGTTGTACCAAAAATATAAACATTGATGCACATACATATGGAAGATCTTGGCTCACACCATGGGTAATAGACTTTGAAGAAAATTGTCTTTTCATTGCCTTAACTTTTTCTTAGGTCGCCATTTCATGTTTTCAACTTCACAAACATTATTCAAACCCTAAGTTTTTCTTAGGTTTCCCTTCTGGGTTTTAAACCTAAATGGTTTTTATTCATACCCTAATTTTGTTTAGATTGTCCTTTCGATTTTTCAACCAACCGGACTTTTATTCATATCCTAATTGTTTCTTAAGCCACTCTTTCAAGTTTTCAATCTAACGAGCTTTCCTTTTATTATCATTTCCTCTTTCTTTTCTCGATATAGAACCTCTTGATCACATCTATGATAATTGGCCTGGGTAATATATTTCCATACATGTTTTACAAGACCAAAGCCCCTCCTTACAATGCATTCTTAACAATGTAAGGAATTTCATAATTTGGGCCCACTTTTTACGATCATTTGCCTGGTCTAGAAGGATCTTTTTAGGCACAAAGTCCCCTATTTCGAATTATCTAGAGCAGACCTTCTTGTCGAAAACTATTTCCATTTTGCAATGGTATAATTAACTATGGAAAATGGTTGTTGACTTCTTCTATTCAATCATGATCAATTGTTCATATATTGCTCTTATCCATTCTGACTCTTCTAGCCCCGTTTTTATCAAGACCCATAACGAGGGAACATTTACTTCATTGGGTTAAACAACTTCCATATCATAGATCAATGAGAATGGGGTTGCCCCAGTAATTGATCGTATGTTGGTGCGGTACGCGTGCAAAGCATAGGGTCACGTTTTGTGACAATCCTTGTAATTTTATACCATATTGGTTAATATCTTTTTGATATACTTATTCTCTGCCTCAACCATGACGTTTATCTTGTTAGGTATCAGTGGTTACAATACACCTAGAAGGGGATGGGGTTGAATAGGTGTAGCGGTTAGAATATCCGCTTTTTGAAACTCAACACTTAATGTTGAATCACCCCTATTTAATCGATTAAAAGAATGTGGATAATCGATTAACGAACTTGATATAATCGATTAAAACAGAAACAGTAAGCTTAGACAGATTCGATTACTTGCACGACAATTAACCGATAATGAAATGAATACACAGAGCTTACAAGATTATCATAGTATTAACATTATAGCAAATATACAGAATATAGCAATTAATTCTACCATAGAAGTTAATCGATTAAATGCAATAAAGAGAGAGAGAGAAAGAAAAATCCTGCAACACGATTTTTATCCTGGTTCGTTTGCTTGTCCACCGCAAACTACATCCAGGCCTCCCAGCTGATTTGGAAGATTTTCTTCACTATAATTGAATCAATGTTATTACAAGCACATCATCCAATTACAACACTTAGACATTATAAAGAACCTTATTCTATGGTTTGACTCCCTTCTTACCGATAAAGAAAACGTTTCTTTCGGCGTAGCCCCAGCCAAGAACCTCTGTTCTTTCCTTATCTAGAACTCTAAGCAATATGAAGATACAACTCAATCTCTTAGGTGATACGACACCTCGAGATTCCCAATGTTACAACAATTTTTCACAACAAAATTCTAGAGTAAACTTAAGCAATTACAAAGCTCATATATGACAATTAAGGCTTTACTCTAAACACCTAATACAAACTCATGCAATATGACAATGTATTAGTTTCAAAACAGAAATTACAGAATGTAAAAACTTTACAAAAGCATCAATAATATGCATGAACATGTGAGATGAATGATGAGAAATATATCATGAAATGCCACTCAATCCTAAAGCATAGAATTCTCTCCTTTCTAAACTCACAAATGCACTAACCACTAGATGCAACAAATATCACGAAAAATGCTCTAACTCTCTAATAAACGCAACGTGCAACTTATGAGATCATTTCTGAAAACGCAGTTTATAAAGAATCAGTTCTGAAGCCCAGTTAATCGATTAAAGCCTTGGTTAATCGATTAACGTTGTTCAAAAATGTAACTGATTCTGTTTTCCAAGTTTTTCAGTTTCAACAACTTTTCAAACAGTTAGGTTAATCGATTAATGTATGCCTTAATCGATTAACAACATATTTTCATGTGTAATTTTAAATACAAAAACTCAAATACGTTATGCACTTAATTCATACATGTTTAACACTTAGTTTATGCCTAGAATGCACATATACATGTATTTATGTGATGCATGAACATATTATAAATGACATATCTCAAAGATGAAATGATTTAAAAGATTTATGCATATGAGATATGTATTAGGTGACCTAAGCCTTAGACTCAACTGAAACTAGTTTCTAGTCTAAGCCTAGTACCAATCAAAGACTTAAGCATGTTGATTTGTTGGTGATCTTCAAGCTCTTATTAGCACAAGTTGTCCTTATCAAACCATGACATATAAAGAGAGCTTTCCAAAGTGTTCCTCTTGACATGCACACTTTCATATCTTGGAATTATAAGGGGTCGAGTTGTGGTGTTTGATCTTGAAAGTGTCACACAACTACTGCACTTCACCATCATTGAGGTTACTGTCATTATTTGTGACTATCCTTTATTGAATTCCATATCTGCAAATGATTTCTCTATGTAGGAATTTGATGAATACCTTCTGAGTAACACTGGTGTATGAAGAAGATTTCACCTTTTCAGATCAACCTTTATGCCTTCTCAACTAACAAGGAATCCTAACATATTTCAAGACCATGCCCTAAACGTGCACTTAGCGAGATTCATTCTCATCTAGTATTTTTAGAGCCTTTTCAACAACTTCCAAAAGACTACAACGTGACTATCAACTTCTTTATATTTAGAGATTTTATCATAAATATATACCTCTACCTCCTTATGCATCATGTCATGAAGCATGGCTATCATAAAGTGCTTATAAGTTACCCCTACATTCTTCAATTCGAAGGACATGACTCTATGAAATGATCTTTTATTTGTATTTTCTTATATAGGTGTATGCCATGCATGTAATAACAATAATTCTTGTATGAAATGATTTTATTTTCATTATATATGGGGTGCATGACATGCAGATAACAATATCAATACTTGTATGAATTGATTTTTTTCATTTTTATATATGGATGAATGACTTGCATGTAACAACATGAATGCGTGTATGAAATGATCTTTTTTATTTTTTATATGGGTGCATGATGTGCATGTAATGAAATGAATGCTTGTATGAAATGATTTTTTTCTTCTTTTTTTATACGAGTGAATGACGTGCATGTAAAAAATGAATACTTGTATAAAATGATGCTAGTATCCAATGATTTTTTATAGGCCTTCCATCCTGACATAAGAATGCCCCAAGGGCAGTGGTATCGTTACATCACTCAAGTCTAGGTGATGGCCAGTCACTACACTTGCATAATGGAAGCTCCTGGGGTTTTGACAAATAAAAGATAGAAATGTATAATTTCATGTCTCTATATGAGGGTATTTTAACCTACAAGGTTTTTTTAAGTCTAAAACTCCACACCCTAAGACAAAGTACTAAAGTCCATATATGCAGAATTTGGTGACACTAGACTTCTTCTAGGTCCCTCGACTCCGTCACTAGTAGAAGCTGACGACCTCAATAAAAAAATATGATGTGCGAGTGGACTAGCCACCACAGGTGTCATACTTATAATACTCGGTCACAATATGAGTGATAAATTAGCGCAATATCATAGTGTGCTCGGGGCCCATCGATGATAAGACCAATGTATCTCTAGAAATAGGTAAATAAGATCGGTAAACGACCGGAAGAATAAT
The DNA here is from genome assembly GCF_001865875.1 of Lupinus angustifolius. Lineage (NCBI taxonomy): Eukaryota > Viridiplantae > Streptophyta > Magnoliopsida > Fabales > Fabaceae > Lupinus > Lupinus angustifolius. The sequence continues at coordinate 9,275 of NW_017726232.1, read as the reverse complement.
GCATGATATGTGAAATGTGTGTGAGTGTACAAATTTGTGCAAAACAAATACATAAAACACATAAACCACGCCAAAACCTGCATATAAGAGAAAAATACATATCCTATATGCAATAGTCTAATATATACAATAGAAGAATGGCCAAAAACAAAAATAGCACATCGAAATAAAAGAAAAAACAAAAGGTTAAAATTAAAAGTAAGGAAACAAAATCTTCACATAATTAATTATAATAGGCTTCACTCTCACTATTCTCCAATGGAGTCGTGATGTTGTTGCTATCCCATTTCATGGGCATGATGAGGAAAATTTAAATAATTACAATGGAGTCATCATCAAAATTCTTTAGAGGGAAAACATGAAAAACCAAATTACAGGATAAGGATCAATGTCATAAAAGAGACTATTTAAGTTCGGGAGTCGGTTACATATGAGGAATATGTAATACACCTCATACCACCCATTGAAAAATGGCACTTAGGTCAAATATGTTGATATTCATTCAAAATATTAATTTTACCTTACATTATTACACATACAAAAAAACCAAAACTAAATTTTTATTTTTTGTGTCTCACAAGGAAATGACCTCATCCTATGTATCTCTAGCTGCAATAGAAAAATCAATGCTAGTTCTTCCACAAAATGATTGATTGGTTGAAATATTTTATTTATTTATTAAAAGGTTAACTAGATAAAAAAGCGTGATAAGGAACTAGGCCGATAGTCAACTATCTAACATTGTCTTTAAATTATTATAAAAAGTCAACAAGTTAAAGTTGTGTGACAAAACACTAAGCCTATAGTGGAGGTACCTTACCTTGTATTTACATTATTATAAAATTTAACAAGATAAAGTAGCGCTACAAGACATTAAGCCTATAGTGGAGCAAGCTTTTGTTGTGTTTAAATTATTTTTTAAAAGTTATTTTGATAAAAAAAAAAGCACAACAAGATATTGAGCCTATAGTATATTTACCTTAAATTGTATTTAAATTATTATTAAAAGCTTAACAAGATAAAGTAGCGCGACAAAGCATTTATTATTGGATTAAATTTGTTAATCATAAAAGATATTATATTTGAAGGTTTTAATTCTAAGATCATAATTTATTTATAATGCACCTATATTGTTTTCTTTTTGTCTGGTAATTATTTTTGACTTAATCGATGCAATATGTTGGGAAAGTAACCGCTATTGTGGAAATTGATGTAGTTGTAAATGAAAATAAGAAACTAGTGTCAATATTATTCTAAAAGAATCTTTCGAAGATACTGGAGAGCATGTTTCTTTATAATCAATGCATTATTTTTGAGTGAAGCCTTTAGCTACTAGAAGAGCATTATATTTGTCAATATTACCCTTTGAATCTCTCTTGGTTTTGAATATCCATTTATAATCAATAGGTTTCGCACCTTCAGGTAATTCAGCAATATCTCAAATGTCATTATCATGCATAGACTTCATCTCATCTTTCATGACATTCATCCACAATTGAGAGTTAGAACTTTTCATGGCTTGACAAAAGTTCAATAGATCATCTTCTGTTAACTCGATGTCATCCTCATGTTCTTGAAGAAATACAATACAATCATTAGGAATTTCACTTCTCCTCCCTGTAGTGGATCTCCTTAAGGGCACTTATACTTCTTGAGGCTGTTGAATTTGTTCTATAAGTACTTGAGGGCGAACCTCATTGTTGTCTTCTTCTAGAATATTATCAGGAACAATATTCTAAACATTATCACCTATTATCGAAGTTATTCCTTAAATGGTAATAGGCACAAGAACTTGTTCACAATTAGTGACAGGTTCTTCCTCAAAGAAAATATTCTTTATGTTCTCTTCCTTCCCAAAATCAACTTTCTTAAGAAATCTTGCATTTCTCGTCTAAAAAATAGTCTTGAAGTGAGATCATAAAACTTATAGCCCTGAGAGCGTTCAACATAGCCAACAAAATAGCAACTAACTGTTCTTGAGTCCAGTTTTCTTTCATGTGGCCTATAAGGTCGCGCCTCATCTGGACAACCCCAAATGTTCAAGTGTTTCAAGCTTCGTCTCTTATTAGTCCACTCACGCATCATATTTGACACCCTATTAAGGATGTAAATTGCGGTCTTTAAAGCTCCCCCAAAGAGACTCTGGTAAGGAAGCATAATTAATCATATTTCTCATCATATCCTTAAGATTTCGGTTTAATCGTTTAACAACACTATTCATACTAGGTTTGCCTAGCATAATGTATTACAGAACAATTCCACATTCTCTGAGGAAAAACACAAATAGCCTTTTCACAACATCCTTATTGTTCTTTCTTTTCTTATTCTGAGAGGTCATAGCTAAGTGAGCACTTACAGTCTTATCTCTCTACAGTCTCTTCATCTTGCACATAGTCCTTCTGAGTGTTATAACTCACTTTGAATTGCCCAAAGTGTGCAGGAAGCAAGATGAAAACCAAGTTCACGAGCAAGTTATCACAAAGCTCTAACTTAAGTGACTTGAGTTTTGATGCGAGATTAGACATCTCTATAATAACTCCCTTATGTTCCCTTTGCCTTTATACTTAATGGAAATGAGTTTAGCCAAAAGCTACTTGTATCCGCTTTTTCAATTTTCGCAAAGTATGATTCTATTTCTTCAAGGAACTTCCTTGCACTCTGAACCTTAGAAATAGAGCCCTGAAACGCTTCTGGAATAGAGCATTTCATGATCATTATACACATTTGGTTAGAGTGTTCACATTTCTTAATTTTAACCTCATCTAGGATTTCCGGAGTAGAAATAGATTTCTCCACCTAAAGTGCCAGATCTAAATCCATATAGCCGAGGATAATTTCTACGGCTTCCTTATAGACCTTAAAGTTTGTCTCATTCAACAATGGAAGGTTTGAAATTGCAAAGTGTCAAGGATAACACTAGCATGTCTTTGCCTATGTTTTGATGAAGAAAAGGTTCTATCAAAGCTTGAAGATGGCTCAACAACCAACATGCCTTATGCTTATTTGGTCATATCTAGACTAGGACATAATTTGAGTTTATAATCTAAGTAGTCTGGGATGTGTGCCGTAGTAAGTGAGTATAGGTTAGGTGAACCTAGGTCCTAGTCTCTTAAGCCATCTTAATTGTCATATCATATCCATGAGACATATCATCTAGTTAATTGTATGTTCATGCATCTATCATACATGTTATATGTGCATATTAGGCATGATATTATTAGTAGAACACGTATATATATTGTGCATAACATATGAGAAGTTTACCTTTTGAAACATATGCATAAATGTTCCAGTTAATCGATTAACGTGGTAACTTAATGGATTGACCGCAACTGCTTTTCTATTAAATGTGTGTTTTTTATTTGAAATGTATTCTTTTTCATTTTGCTGCTTTCTTAATCGGCTAACGAAGAGTCTTAATCGATTAACTAGTCTATTATTTGTTATAACTGGAATCTGGTTTAACTGTTTAAACTATTTTGCAACGAATGTAACCGCCTATTCTCTATGTTATAAATAAGAGGCAACGTTCAGAGAACCAAAGCATTGCATTCTATTGTATAGGGCTTTATAGAGAGCATTTTGCATACTTGTTTTACTGTATTTTTGCAATAGAGATTGCATGCGTGAGAATAGAGAAATTATGATGTTTTGATTGTTATCATATGCTTACTGTTTTTGCATAATTCTGTATCCATTCTTATCATGCTCACATGTTCATGCATTAGATATTATTAGAGAGAAATTATCTGTATATTGTATTTGACTAACTCATTTGAATCTTGATGGCTTAAGTGGTTAGTAAAAGGGTTAATCTTTGAGTCTTTTTCATGTTATATTCCAAGCATTATTGTGCTTAGTATACCTTGTTGTTTAACGTGTGTTTGTGTAGTCTGGATTTGTCTCTTGGTGTGAGATCACCATAGAGATTGAAGTTCTTCACCAAGGTAGTGAGGTATTGATTTGAGGATAAGATTCTTGGCTGGGGCTAGTTCGCGAGAAAGGTTTTCTCAAGAGGCGATAGGGTAGAGTCAAACCAGGTTTTAGAGATCCTAGATTTCAAGAAGGGAGCGTCATTTGTGCTTGTAATTAAATTGGTATTTGTATCTTTAATTCAATATTGTGAACAAAGAAAATCTCCCTGATCCAGAAGGGGAGGTCTGGATGTAGTTTGCAGTGGACCGCAAACGAACTAGGATAAAAATCCTTTGTGCATTGTTCTTTCTCTCTTTATCTTCTTTAAATTTCTTGCTATTATAAATTGAATCAGAAATTGAAATTCTGGATATTTGTCTACTGCCATATGCTTAATAATTGTGTGTAAAAATATCTGTATTATATCTGTACAATTCTATTTTAATTACTGTGCAAATTGTCTGTCTGATCATTCTGTTATGTGCAATAGTTAATCGATTAAACCTTGTTGTTAATCGTTTAATTGGGTTGTCTCCAACAGTTGGGTTTTGGTTCAAGCAGTGGTGATTGATAACCGCTACACCTATTCAACCCCTCCCCCCTTCTAGGTGTTCCTAGGCCACTAATACCTAACAAGTGGTATCAGAGCTAGTACGACGTGCTAGCTCAACCGCATCCTCGTGATCCTAAGGGAATTAAAATGGGTTCTACCAACCCTTTTAGCGGTGATAACGCATCCATTAACCGCCCTCCCGTATTCAGTGGCGAGGGTTACGCCTACTGGAAAGTCCAAATGAAAGTATTCATTGAGGCAATTGATTCAGATATTTGGGAATCCGTAATCAGTGGTCCCTTCGTCCCACTTCACTTAATGGATGGCGAACCAAAAGAAAACCCACAAAGCTTATGGGCCAATGAGGAGCGCAAGAAGGTCCAGTTCAACCTTCTTGCCAAAAACATCATTACCTCAGCCCTATCCTACGATGAATTCTTTCGGGTGTCTCAATGTCAGAGTGCCAAGGAAATGTGGGACACTTTACAAGTGACTCACAAAGGCACTAGCGAGGTCAAGCGCGCTTGGAGAAACGCACTAACTCACGAATACAAATTATTTCGTATGCTACCGAGTGAATCGATCGGCGATATGCAAAAGTAATTCACTCACATTATTAACCATCTTATTGCTCTAGATAAGATGGTCACCAAAGGAGATCTTACTAATAAAGTCTTACGTTGTCTTGACAGGAGATGGCAACCTAAAGTGACGGCAATCATGGAGTCCAAGAATCAAGAATCTAGACTCCATGCCTTTGGCAACACTCTTTGGCAAGCTTCAGGAGCATGAGATGGATCTTGGGCGTCTGACCATGCATGAGGAGTCCAATCATAAAAAGAAGGGAATATCTCTCAAAGTTTCAATATCACAATCCAATGAAGAGATAGATAATGACGACTCTGATTCAGACATTAACGAGGAAACGATAAATCTCCTTGTGCGAAAATTTGAAAATTTCTTGAAGAAGAAAGGAGGACTTAGACGATTCCAAAGGAAAGAAGCGCGTGAATCAACCAAGAAAGGAAAGACAAAGGAGCGCTTCACTTTTCGTGAATGTGGTAAGCCGGGACACATGAAGTATCAGGGCCCCACTTACTTAAAAAGAGTCGATTCAGAGAAGAGCACTTCCCGGGACTTCAAGTCAAAGAAAGCATACATCGTGTGGGATGTACCAGAGGAAGAAACAACATCAAGCACCTCGGATGAAGAGGAGACCGCGAAGCTGTGCTTAACGGCGATAACAAATGAGGCTTGTGGATCAGGTAGCAAGGATACTTCAGATGAGGTATACTCTGACACATCATCCTCTTCTTCTGATTCTCCCTCATATGAAATATTATATAGTGCTTATGTTGAGATGCATGAAGAACTTAAAAAATTAGCAAAATTAAGTAACGAGAGAAAAAGAATAATTTTGCTAAACCAACAAAAAATAATTCAACTGCAGAAAGAATTAGATGATTTAAAACTGGAAAGAGAAACATTAGATCTAATTTTTTTCCCGTGCTTCATGCGATTGCTCGAAAAATAACTTATGTCAAAATACTACTTGTGAGTCTTGCGAGGACTTCAAAAACGAAAATTTGAACTGAATGAAAAACTCTCAAAACTCACAAATAGTAAAAATCAATTAGACACTCTACTTAGCAAAACAAAGAACGTTGGTGACCATACTGGATTAAGGTATGGTCCCCCATCCCATAAAAATAGACCATATAGGAGACCTCTAACACGCCAATATAAAAATTCAAATGAGAAAAACAGAGTCCCTACATGCCATTACTGTGGCACATATGGTCATACATCTCATTCATGTTACATCAGAAGATATGGGATACCCAGTGGTGTTTACACTTGGGTAAGAAAGGGAGATAACTGCCTAGTCACTAACAATAAAGGACCCAACATAATTTGGGTACATGTGTCTAGCAAGTGATATATATTGCAGGTATGTCTTCGAAAACGCAGACAAAATTGGTATCTTGATAGCGGTTGTTCGAGACATATGACAGGGGACAAGTCAAAATTCCAAGACTTGTCATTAAAAGAAAAGGGATTCGTCACCTATGGAGACAAGAATAAAGGAAGAATCTTGGGCACCGGGAAGATTGGCAACTCAACCCACACAATAATCGAGAACGTTCTATACGTAGAAGGTTTGGAACATAATTTACTGAGGTAATATGGTATCTTTTGATTCTGACTGTTGTATCATTCATGATGTATTATCTAATAACGTTAAGTTTGTCGGGTATCAAGTAAATAATATTTATATGGTTAATCTGGAGGATGTCACTTCTCTTTTCTCAAAATGTCTAGTTTCAAAAGAAGATGACATTTGGCTTTGGCATAGACGCGTCACTCACATACATGTGAAGCATTCAGAAAAATTATCGAAAAATAATTTAGTAATTGGTCTTCCAAAATTCGATTTTAAAACTCAGGATTCCTGTGACATGTGTCAGAAATGTAAACAAGTCAGGAATTCGTTTAATAAAAAGAATGTGATATCCACTACTAGACCATTGGAGCTTCTCCATATGGACTTGTTTGGACCATCACAAATTATGAGTTTTGGTGGGTGTTATTCCGCCTTTGTTTTTAGCATCAAAGAGCGATGCTTATAACTCTTTTAAATGTCTAGCCAAGCAAATCCAAAACCAGTCTAACCTAAAGATTATTTACATTCGATCCGACCATGGCGGAGAATTCGAAAATCATAAATTTAATAAGTTCTGTAATAAACATGGTATTATGCATCAGTTCTCGGCTCCTCTTACCCCTCAACAAAATGGCGTTGTTGAGAGGAAAAATAGAGTTCTAGAGGAACTCGCGGGGACTATGCTAAATGAAAGCAAGGTCCCAAAGTATTTCTGGGCTGATGCAGTTCATATAGCATGTTATGTAATAAATAGAATACTACTTAGACCTACTTCATCAAAAACGCCTTATGAAAATTTTAAAGGTCGAAAACCAAATATTGCCCATCTTCATGCTTTCGGGTGCAAATGTTTTATTTTGAATAATGGAAAAAGAATTTTAGGAAAGTTTGACTCGAAAGTTGATGAGGGCATACTCTTAGGGTATTCATTACATAGCAAGGTATTCTATGTGTTTAATAAATATACCATGCAAGTATAAGAGTCTATTCATGTCCATTTTGACGAATCTTCTCCAAAAGAGAAGAGAAAGGTCTTTTCTGATGATATTCCAGGTACACATGAAGAAGTGCCATACCAGGACAAGGATGGAATCCAACAAGAAGCGAAGCAAACAGTAGAAGAGCAACATCAGGAAATGCCTATCGCGTGGAGAACTACAAAGGATCATCCACTCGATAAGGTGCTAGGTGATATATCTACGAGGGTGATAACCCGTAGCTCTTTACGAAACTTTTGTAATTTTGTTGCATTTGCATCTCAATTAGAGCCAAAGACCATTGATGAAGCCATCGAGGATGTACACTAGGGTATAGCTATGCAAGAAGAGCTAAACCAGTTCGAGCGAAACAATGTGTGGGACTTGGTTCCCAAACCAAAAGATTATCCCGTTATTGGCACAAGATGGGTCTTCCGTAATAAGCTGGATGAATCTGGCTTAATAATAAGAAATAAGGCTCGCCTAGTGGCCAAAGGCTACAACCAGGAGGAGGGCATCGATTATGATGAGACCTACGCTCCTGTAGCCAGACTTGAGGCCATTAGGATGCTCTTGTCATTTGCATCAATCATGAACTTTAAACTTTTTCAAATGGATGTTAAAAGTGCTTTTTTAAATGATTATATTCAAGAGAAGGTGTACGTAGACCAACCACCAGGGTTTGAAAACTTCAAATACCTGAACCATGTATATAAACTCAAGAAGACCCTCTATGGCCTAAAACACGCTCTTAGAGCCTCCTGGTACGATAGATTGAGTTTGTTCCTACTAGAAAAAGGGTTCGAAAGAGGTTTGGTCGACACCAGTCTCTTCATCCATAGATCAGATAATCATGTTTTACTCGTACAAATATATGTTGATGATATCATTGTTGAAAGAGTAGTTCGGTATTTTTATTTTAGTTGGGAGTTTTCTCCTCTCAACAAATCGTCCTGTCAACAGTGTCAATTTGTTGAAAGAATAATACTCTCATTTTCGTTATGTTCCTTTCGAAAGTAAGAGAACTCGGTTTTATTCTTTGTTCGCCATCTCGGCTTTGTTGAAATAAATTCCAACGCCGGTATAATGGTTTCAAGAATATTCCAGTTACAACTTAATTTCTTAATAAACATGTGAATAAGTCATTCCTTCTTTGTCCCATCTCGGATTTTTTAGAATAAATTCTAACGTCGGTATAATGGTATCAAAGCAATTACCTATTACATAATTATTAAGTACCTTTGAATACCATCTCGATTTTGTGGAATAAATTCCAACATCGGTTTAATGGTATTCTAATATATAAAAGTGATGAATATTTAGTTGTTAGATGAAAATAAATAAATAAATAAATAAATAAAGAACAAAAGAATAATAAATTTAGTGACCTTTTATTTATTTACTCCCTTCCGGGTTCATTTTATTAACAAACCAAACTTCTTCCTTAAGGAAGGTTAGTATTAAAGAATAAATAAAATGTGGAAAGTAAATAACAATAAATAAAAGTTAGTAAGTTAGATTCATCACTTTTGTATATTAAAAGGTGTTTTCAACAAATAAATTTATTGATAACACTTTACTATTTTACAATTTACACCTCTTTCAAGATTCAATTGTAGTATAGTATATTCCCTAGTAAAATAAATCATGTAAACATGTCAAAGCA
>NW_017726231.1:291971-321344 GCF_001865875.1 Lupinus angustifolius | reverse complement strand
TTCATTACTTAAACAATACTACGACCATAAAAGAGATTAGGTTGTCACACCCTAACCATTGGTGACTCTAATATTGAATGAGTGATGAATGTAAGATCTTAAGAAAAGCATGCTTAACTTGGCAAATAAACTAAGTAGTACAACTACTCCAAAGTTTATTTGTTAAGTGTTTGAAACAAGTAGTTTTATTGACTTGAAATCATTTTTTATGTGATCAATCTAAAAAGATCATTAAGTACTTTTCAAACAAATAATATTAACCAAAGCACCAACTTGAATGATTAAAATCCAAACTTTTGTAAATTAAGAAGTAGAAATTACATAACCTTGTTCAAAAGAAAATGTTTAGGAGCATGAGCTATCCATCCAAGGATTGGATGCTTTTGAGTTCCAAATGAGAGTACAAAATTGATTTTTGTATCTCATTTGCCTTCTCATTTTCTCATATTGAATTCTAACTAAAAATTACAAAGACTTACTTGAAAATGAAAATTCTAAACTAAGAAATGAAGAAAGAATTCCTAGATGAGAGAATTATGGCCTTCAAGTGTTTTTTAGAGGATTTTATGAAGAAATAGTGTATTACAATCTGTTTTGCTTGAAGGAATTGGCCTCTATTTATAGGCCCCATGCCCTACCGCTGAGCTGCTTAGCTGGACCACTAACCAGCTGACCAAACCCTTCAGCATGGGTTTGGTCCCTTGACCAAGTAGCTTAGTCACCTTTGTGCATGACTTACCAAAGCTAGTTGTGGGCTATGGTGGGCTACTTGATGTGAGGTCATAGATGACTTCATGGTTTGCTTGATGGTTAAGTCATGTCTGGTTAGCACCGCCCAGCGCACCTGTTTCACCGCTGAGCTGCTTGTTCAGCAGCTTCTGACCGTGTTGACTGGGCATGGCTTGGTGCTTGCTGATCTGGCCAGGAGTCTAGTTCTCCGCTGAGCAACTTGGTTGGACCGCTGAGCAGCTTGTTCAGCAGTTTGGTCTTGTGCCAAGCTCGTCTCTGACTGCGTCAAGCATATTTCTGGCTGTGCCAGACCTAGTCTGGTGTAGGCTGAGCGGCTAAGCAGGTCCACTCAGCTGCCTCCTGCCTGGTTGAGCAGTTTGGTCTAGGTCAGGCAGGTGGCCAGGTTAGCTCAGCTGGGCTTGTTCCACGCTCAGCTGCCTGGTTGAGCACCTTGATTTTCTTGACTTTTGTTGCTTTTTGACCATGAATCTTTTCTCTTCTTTTCTTCATTTTATTTCCTACAAAATACATAAAAAGGCAATACAAACACAAATATACCAAATTGTGATATTTTATATAAAAAGTATTGTTTTAAGTTGGTTTTTCTCAATTATGCTTAAGATAAGTGTCATATAAGTGTATGATTTTTAGGTATGTTTGGCCCTTATCAATGAACTGCAGCAACTTTATATTATGCGCATAAATCGGGAAAACGGGGTTAGTGATCCGCTACACCTATTCATCCCCTCTATGTAAATTTTACCTTAGTGGTACCCAACAGGTACCCCTTACCACCCTTAAACAAGTGGTCAAGTTGAAGTATCAAATCGTGAGATTAAGAGCATATTGGAGAAGACAGTGTCTAGGAGTAGGAAAGATTGATTCTCAAAGCTTGATGAGGTTGTCTGGGCTTACCATACTACATATAAAACACCTATTGGTATGTCACCAATCAGGTTGATTTATGGTAAGCCATGCCACCTTCCAGTGGAACTAGAGCATAAGGCGTATTGGGCAGTCAAATTGCTAAGCTTTGATCTGAAAGTTGCTGGAGAAAAGAGGAAATTCCAACTACAAGAGGTTGAAGAACTGTGGTTGGATGCTTATGAGAAAGCTCTCACTTACAAAGGAAGAACCAAAATATGGCATGACAAACACATACTCCGTAGAGAATTCCAAGTAGGAGAACTAGTTCCCTTATTCAACTCCAAATCGAGGCTCTTTCCAAAGAAGCTAAATTCTAGATGGTCAGGTCCATTCAAAGTGACCAATGTCTATCCTTATGGAACATTTGAGATATGGATTGAGGAAAGGGGAAACTTCAAGATAAATGGTCAACATTTGAAGCATTATCTAGCAGATGAGCGATTGGAGAAACAAACAAACATAAGCCCTCTTGGACCCTACATGAGCTACTAGGATCAACCGTCAAGCTAATGATGTTAAACGAGTGCTTCGTGGGAGGCAACCCACGATGGAGGTACTTTTTTAATTCATTAATTTTAGTGTTTTAGTGTCGCTTTAGTGCCTCCTTGAGTTTGGAGCCTTTGTAAGGGGATGTAAATAGTGTCGGCCACAAAAAAATCATAAACTCTAAAAAAAATGTACATGGAAAAGTGCTAACACATCAATGCCTCACCTCATTCAAATAGGATATTTGCACCTAGTCCATCGGGAACATAAGGTCCATTTGGGACATTTTTCTCTTATTTTGCAGGTACTTCCATTACACCCAATGAAGCCAACCACTTATAATTGGCACATGAGTTAAGGATACTTCCTACCTAACCCGTGAGTTTTCTTTGTCTTTCACTTATTGTTTAGATTTTTACATTGAGGACAATGTAAATTTCTAAACTTGATGGGGTTTTGCATTTAGATAGTTCATTCATGTCATGTATACCATATAGATTTTAAATGTTTTAGGTTGAATATTCATATTATCATACATTTTGCATATGTTTCATATCTCATCTATTCTCTGTTTTGTTCTATGTGTTGTTTGTCTGCTCTTTAAATGAAAAAGTATGCATGAACAATGATTGTTGATATGTGACCCCCATTGAATAAAAAACTTTTGATAAAACAAGAACATGAAAGACATTAGATTTGACAATTGTGAATTAAATTTGGTTATATAAAGGTTTTTGTTTCCTAACTTCAGCTTATTTGAATCGACAATTGCATAAAACCTTTTTTTCTTTCATGAGTGCATAATTTTCTATGATTGTACATTACAGAACTTGATTTGTGACCGTTTCAAGATTGAAGTCTGTATGTATGCATTAAAATGATAGAGACAAGTAGGACTTTTTCTTTTGACCTTCAACTGCTTGCTATATACATTTTAAACTCATTAGTTGCCCACTTTTGAGCCTGAACTTTTATGCTTTTTCATAGCTACTCAAATAAGGGTTTGGGGTAATTTATGATGTTTGGTTGAAGCAATGAGAAAGGTAAAAATGTCATGTGTGATGAAAGAGTCCATAAAAAGGTGAAGAAGAAAATAAATAAATTAATTTCATCCCTTCTCTTTTAGAAAATCTCAAAATCAAAAAAGAAAAAAAAGAAGGGAAGAAATACAAAGTATACTAAAAGAGAAGGGACTGGAAAAAAATGTGTTGTTAGGAGAAATGTTGATTGAAAAAAAGATCATATGATAAAGTAAGGCATATTAAGAGAATCTCAATGCTTCAATCAGATGTGTAAAATGTTTAAGTATTTTGGGAAACATTTATGAGCCTTTTGGATTACCCTTTCTCTGACTATCTCACCTTAAATCATTCACCTTGGTCCCATTACAACAATTTAAAGACCTCTTGATATTTGCATGCATTCAAATACAGTCACTGGCAATTGGTCTATAATCAAGTATATGGTAATTTATTTTCATGAATTTTTTTGAGAGAAACACGATGACATTTAAACACATGAGAATGATGAGAGAAGAGTGGCCCTAATTCATGTAGTTGTTATGACTCAAAGAATTAGCTTGAATTAAATTTGTTTATGATTGTCTTGTTTTGATATCTGGATTGTTTCAAAACTAACATGAGATTGCTTGTTATTTTAGGTCATGGTTTTTATGCCATCATTCATACATGATTGTGAAAGTTAAACATAATATTTTCTTGAGGACAAGCAAGAGATAAGCTTGATGGGATTTGATGAGTGTGAAATTATGCTACATTTTCATTTAACTTGTATTTTAGGACATAATTAGGACTTTAGGATTGCTTTTAGCTTTTATTTCTCTTTGTTCGAGTTGAGCGGGTGTTTTTGGCTATGTTGTGCATTTTGGATAGATTAAAGCCAAAAAGAGTATAGATTGAGTGCAAGAAGATGGAATTCAGTGTTGAGGCTTTGCGAAGACCAAATGAAGTACAAAAACAAGTCATAGATGTTATATTATATTCCTATTTTTAGATTTGTTTTGTTGGGCTTAGCCCAATATTTTGTAATTAGGATAACAAGGGTTCTCCCTCAAGGATGACTCTTTATACTTTACATTTTACATTACAATTCTCTAATTTAGAATTTTATATAACCATTATGAGTGAGTAATTCCCTTTTGTTTCTAGGATTGGGGCTATGCCCTTTTACATTCAATAAATACTTGTTATTACTTCTTTTTCATTGAGTGTTATGATTTGAATCATTAAACAAATTTTTATTCGTGTGAGTTGTCTGGCCAACAAATTACACCTCTTAGATACATTGGAGAAGGACCGAGAGGTGAACCCAACTATCTGACCATTAAGTTATTCAAACTAGAATACTAATTCACGAGAGTAATATTAGGATTGTCGGGGAGTTCTGGAATTCACCTTGGGTTGCTACGAAGCGATTGGATAAAAAGATCCAAGTATATGATTTGATTGATAATCGTACCACGAGAGTAGGTGCGACTTCAATTGAGTACACGTGTCGGAGCTTGAGAGAGAGTGAAACATATCAAAGAGCAATTCACCCTCATAACTTAAAGTTCATGAAAAGGAGCAAAACAAGGATTTGCGAGTGTAAAGGCGATAATTCTTATTGTGGGAACTCTTCTTAAATTAGATTTCAATCCCTTTTTACTATTTTCATAATTATTCTTCTCAATTGTTCAATTGTTCTAAATTCACTTTTAATTCCTATTTGACTTAAGGATAAATTAATTGTTATAATTAAAGGAGTTTTCCAGTCCTCGTGGGATCGATATTTTATTACTTGACGATATAATCGTGCACTTGCGATTTTCCCTATCACTCACCATGCTTTGTCCAACATGTTCAACTCTGATCAATACCATGACACACTAAATGAACTTTTAACTCATTTGGAGTAACTCAATTTGAGTAAGAACATTTTAAATAAGGACATACAATTCTATTAGGATTTTCAGCATTCTCAATTGCAAACCTAACAAATGATTTCATTCCATCCTCATACCCTATCGTCAATCGATTAACACTCATCTATTTTTTATGCATTTTCTAGCCAGGAATTGACAAAAAAAATATAATGAGCATAAATCTCTAAAGCTTGGAGTTAATCTCACCATGTAGAGAAAATACATTATGTAATTAAAAAAAGGAAACCCTAACTTAATACAAGCTAGATTAGTGAATTCACTTTCAATTCATGTAATTAAAAAAGACAAATATTTATAAGGACAACTCACTTTCATTTTGGTGTTGAAAGAGTGAACTTTCAGTGTTGAATGAGTGAATAATGATTATGAGGTTGAATGAGTGAATAATGATTATGAGGTTGAATGAGTGAATGAGTTTCGAATTCGGTGTTGAGTGATTTTCAAGTTGAATGAGAGAATGATTTTCATGTTGAATGATTTTCGTATTGAATGAATGAAAGATTTTGAGGATGATTTTGAGAGTAATGAATTTCGCTGTTGTGTAAATGAGTTTTTGGATTATTGAATGTGTTTGAATGCGGTAAAGTTTTAAGTTTTTTAGGGTCTGATCGTACTTGAGATTGATGCGTTGTAAAATATATATAATCTATTGCGTTACCTTCAACAAGCGATGTTGAAGATTTACCATTCAAATATAATGAAGATAAAATGTAAGTATTCCACATCTCATATTAAAAAGTGCGTTGTAGAAGATATCAAATCAATAACGCCTTTAGTAGGGCATGTTATTGAAGATATATGCTCTTCATTCAAATAATTACAATTAATTAATTGTGTTTTTAATGACATTTAAATTAATAATGACATTATGACATTCAAATAATGATAATTAAATAAATATATAAAACAATTAAATAATTATGTTTTTAATGACATTCAAATAATATAAAACATACAATACAATGTAAAAATTAATAATAATGGAAATAATAACAATTAATTAAAACCTAATTATGTTGTGTACATGTTCTTAATTGTTTAGAATCCTTGCACAACACTTATTTAAATATGCGTTGTAGAAGATATCCAATTTCATAGCGCTTCCTACAAAAAGTGTTGTTAAGGATACCCCATAGAACTAATGACAATTAATTACATATTTGTATGTAGAACAATTAATTACATGTGGAACAATTAGTTAATTGTGTTTTTAATAATATTCAAATAATGTCATTCGAAAAAAGAAATATTTATAAAGGAAATAATGTCAAGTCAATAATTATCTTGGTTGTGTTGTATTAATTATTTGTTTGAAGACGTGTTGTTGAATAGACTCAAAGAATTTACATGAACATTAAATATCCAACAACGCTCTTTAGAGGGTGCACTATTGTATTTGTTCCAATCAACAACACTTATTTTAATGTGTGATGTTCTATATGTTCAATTCATCATCGTACTTGTAAAGGAGTGATGTTGTATACTCGATGTTCATATATTCAACAACGCACATTTAAATAAAGACATACACAAACACCAAAACAACTAAATGAACACAACTAAATTTCAATAAAGGTCTATATATATAAAATCAACATTACACTATACTATTTGAACATATAGAAACGTACATTACATAAACCAAAACATACATTACATTGAATATTGAATTCTCTAAGCTACAATCTTTGCTACAAAGAATACCTATGATACAATTTGTGCTACAAAGAATACTTATGCTACAATCTATACATTGAATTCCCTAAACTACTCTTTAACAGTAAGTACATAATTGGACCAATCTTCCCTAATCTAGATGACTTGTTCATCTATGAATGAATCTCCATCAAACCTGACTAGAGCTGGCCACTGTTGAATGATCTCTTTCATGAACTTCAGCACATAATAGCCGTAATCTTTCTCGTTTGTTTGACATGAGGTCTACAATTAAAATCAAGTATACATATAAGTATAACCTTAATTTAAATATGAATACACTACACATATAATTGTTTGAGATGATTTGTGCCAATACTTTATATGAATCCATTTGACGTTGTTCGATGCACATCTAAAACGGACATGGAATCTGTAAATTTGCACCTCCAAAACAATAGAAAATGTACTTAACTACTAAACAACTACGAAAATGAAAGTGTACCAAAAATCAGAAAGTTTAAATGAGTAGTTCACTTACCTAGTAAACGTTTCTTTCATAGCGGGGGTACTTGTTTGGTTTGCCATTTTTCAATGAGTAAAGATAATATATTTATTCTTCGACCCGATTAATGACAATCAAAAGTCAATGTTGCTTAACAAAACACATGCATACTGTTAGGAAATTTTAAGCACAAACATAAAAAAGACAATTAGAAAATGCATGCCCAATATTAAAAGGTGCAAGAAATAAATTTGCAGCTTCTCTATTTTGGATGAGAGTATTTGCAACATGTTTTGTCTGCTCCATGTTGTTTATCTTGTCATTGCTTGTCAGCAAAGTGGTAACATGTGGAAATAAGAACATCAACTTTTTTTTTATCTTTCAAAATGAGATTGTCATACAAGTAACTAATATATAACACAAATGTTAGTCAATTATAACACCAATAATTATATGCAAAAGCAAAAAGTTAAGAAAACATAATTTACATGATATATACGAATACAACGGTTGCACCTCTCCAGTCATGTTGATATGCATACCGGACTTCATTAATGCTAAAGAGTTATTGAGTATTATTCCCAAAGACTTCATTGGGAATGATATCATTATTATAGCACATTCTTCCAACTGCTTTACATACTAAAACAACTCAGTACAGAAGTTGATCTTTTTGGAGCTCACATCCCCTGAAGATGACTTAGTAGACTTTGCAGCTTAGTTTTTTGTTTGATAACTTTAGACTTCACCATGCTGTCCTTTTTTAGTAGATGTTATATTAGGCGAGGGGATGTCATTGACCCATCTAACTCCTTTTCACTTGGTTTGGAGTGTACAATTTTTTGAAATATTCAATAGAAAACATATCAATTACAAATCAAAATATATATAATATGAGTATGCCTAAGGTGAAAAACAACATTAGAAGGAACTACATACACAAAGTCTATTGACCAAGCCACATAAGTGTCTATAGCCCCTCCCACTGTCAAGATAACCTCATCGAGAGGAATTTGCAAGAATGCATCGTCATCGATTGCAATATCAATCGAGACCTTCATATGATGGGATAGGATAGGTGCATTATATAGCATAACATCTGCTGAGTTGTGCACTTTACCAACACCTGCTACTCGCCTAAATGGGATATCTATATATTTGTTAAAACATATAATAGCTTGCAACTATAATTAAACTAAATGACATATAAATTAAAATTAGTTAATTAAATCACCTTAGGAATGGGAATTTGAATGTTGTGAGGAGCATGTGTGCAACTCTCATTGATGCTCAAGGGAAGATTGTCAGCTTATTAATGCCCCTTAACTTCCTTCGTTTTCATTGTAGGTTTGATTTCATTGAACTGTTGCATAAGGGAATCCAATTGGTTCTATATTTTAGTCAATTGGGTATTGGTTGCACGCTTTTGATGGGGTACAAATATTCGCTTGCTAAACTCAAATCATGCACCCTGGATACGACCAGAGTACTCAGGTAGTCTTAGTGCCTTATCAAGTACCATATGACGATAAAATTAATTACTCACATTGATAAATATAGTATAGAAAAAAAGTTTAATTAAATGATAAGCACTTACAACATGCTATGCCACTTCTTGAACTTGTTCATTATTGATGACCCCATCCTTGTTCTTACGGGCATTCACCCATAGAACATCAAGGTCTATTGCATGTGCAGTCGAAGGTGTATCATTTTGTTCCAGCTTCCAAAACATAACCAATAATAATGTAATTAGACATATAGATACAAAACATAATCAATAATATAATGTACTTACGAAATAAACAATACTTACAATTTTTCCTTGATTCTTCTTTACCCCGCTCAAGAAGCTCAGTATGGATACAAAGGCTTAGATGCCCTCTTGCGGTTTTCATTACTTACTTTCTGCAAAAACAAACAACATTAACATCAAAATCATATATATGTATACACAAAAGCATAAGAATAAAGTCAATCCAAAGAAGTTGATTTTACCAAGAAAGACTCGTCTTGGCTGCGTGTAGTGACAAAAGCCTTCCAATCTTCATCTTCAATGATATTTTCATATTTGGTTTGACGTTTGAGGTTGACATTATCATCAACATCTCTAATACACTTGCCGATGTCAATTCTGAATTGTTGGATAGCCTTGCCGGTAGATTTAAGGATGTAATACTTATGCTCCTCACAAACATCAAAGGTTGACTGAAAAACACATAAATACAACACGTAAAAACATTGAATTGAAACACAAAAATATATATTAATTTCATGAAGGCACATATACTGCATGAATACACAAAAACTCATATAAATTGCATGAAAGAACATATATTGCATGAATACACAAAAATACATATAAATTGTATGAAAACACATATACATTGCATGAAAACACATAAACACTAACAGTAAAATGGAAACTTACTATTATTTCATTCTAGATATGCTCCTATTAGAACAAAGAATAAGAGTAAGGAATGAATGAAAGAATGGTTGAGAGAATAATGAATTGATTTGATTCAAGAAGGTGAAAATGATTTCGTTACAAACCAAAAATGGCAAGTCGATTTATAGAAACCAAAGCCACTAACTACCAACTAACTAAACTAAAATTTGAATTACACCTTTAACACTTTTTAACACCCCCATGATTCAAAATTCAATAACAATAATCAACAACAACACTAACAAGTTGATATTCAATCGTTCAAGCTTTGTAATCCAATCTTCTTCTTTAATTATGTACATCTTTTAGTCTTCAATGGCTTTGTCATGATGTCTGCCAATTCAGCCTCAATTTTGCAATGAACCAGCTTGATTCTTCCTTATGCTAGTTGATGTCTTAGAAAGTGATACTTGGTTTCTATGTGTTTACTCCTACCATGAGAAACTAGATTCTTTGCCAAGTCAATTGTTGATTTGTTGTCTACGAGTAACTCCATAGTGCTCTTTCTATCCAACACATCACCACACCAATCTGAGTCAGAGTAGGTCACAAGGTGTGAGCTAATCTTCTCATCTTGGTGAGGGAAGACAATGCCAAAGTCTAGAGTTCGTATTAGGTATCTTAATGTCCTTTTGGATGCTATGATGTGAGAGTGTCATGGATCACTCATGAACCTACTGATCATGCCTACACTAAATGAGACTTCTGGTCTAGAGTAGAAAATGTACCTTAAACTTCCCACAATTTGCCTGAATATAGATCCATCAACAACAACTTCATTTTCATAGTGATCTAGCTTCAAATTCATCTATGCTAGTGTTTCTGAAGTGTTGCAGTTCATCATGTTGAACTTAGTTAGTATCTCAAGCAGGTACTTCCTTTGGGGCATGAATAGCCCTTTTCTAGTGTATTGAAACTCAAGATCAAGGAAGAATGGGAGTAGGCCTAGATCGGTCATCTCAAATTCACCTTTTAGGCTACTCTTTAGAACTTCTATTCCCTTTGAGTTGCTTCCTATTATTAGTAGGTCATCCATATACAAGCAAATGAACAAAACTCCACCATTTTGATCTAAAGACTTGATATACATGTCATATTCTACTGAACATTTCTGGAATCGTCAATCAGATAGGAACTTGTCAATTATCTTGTTCCATGATCTAGGTGCTTGTTTCAAGCCATTGAGTGCTTTCTTCAGTCTCAACACCTTGTCCACATTGCCTTTGTTGATGAATCCAAGAGGTTGTTTAAAAAATACTACTTCCTCTAGTGGACCATTGAGGAATGTTGACTTCACATGTAATTGCCATAATCTCCACTTCTTCCAGCTAGCTAGAGCCACCATGAGTCTTATTGTTTCCAGTCTAGCAACTGGTGTAAACTCTTCAGAGTAATCAAGTCCCTCATTTTCCATAAACCCATTTGTAACCAATATTGCTTTATGCTATGTAATTGTGCCATGTAGTTTCAACTTGACCTTAAAGATCCACTTGACTGCTATTGGAACCTTCTTAGTAGGAAATGTAACCAATTCCTAAGTGTCATTCTTCTCTATAAACTTGATCTCTTCTAGCATTTGTTTTCTCCAAGTGCTACTTGAAATTACTTCTCCAAACATTACTGATACAACATCAGCCAACAGAGCCAGGTGTTGGACAACATCTCCTTCTCAATTCATTGCATCATCTAAATATAGTTGAAAATCTCTCAGCCTAGATGGAAATGTTATGTGTCTTTGTGGTCTTTCTCCAGCTTCATGGGATTTTTCTATAATTGTGTCTAGCACTTCTTCTTCTCTTGATAATTCATCATTTTCCCAATCTAATTGCAGACTTGTCATATGGGTGATTCAGCCTTGAGACCACTTCCAAGATTCACTTTCTTCAATATGCACATCTATACTAAACATGACTTGATTGTTTGCTGGATTGTATAACTTGTATGAGACAGTAGGGTTGTAGCCAATGAGGATCATATGTTTACTCTTGTTTTCAAGTTTTTTTCTCCTTTGGTCTAGAGTATGAGTATAGCAGAGTGAACCAAACACCCTTAGACGTCTTACTAAAGGCTTTACTCTAGACCATGTTTCTTCAGGTACCATTGAGTCTAGTTTCTTTGTTGGACATCTGTTGAGAACAAATACAGTTGTGGTAGCAGCCTTACCCCATACACTATGGGGTAGATTTTTTGTCTTCAACATACTTCTAATCATGTTGAGTATTGTTCTATTTCTCCTATCTGCAATGCCATTATGTTAAGATGTATATGGAGCAGTTACCTTATGCACAATGCCTTCGTCCTTGCAGAATTCTAAAAATGCTCCTAATATGAATTCACCACCTCCATCTATTCTAAAAATCTTGATATTCTTGCCTGATTGCTTTTCCACCAACCTCTTGAACTCCTTGAAGATTGATAGAACTTCACACTTTAGTTTGATGAGATAGATCCATAATTTTCTGCTCAACTCATCTACAAATGTCACAAAGTATTTGTTGCCTCCTAGTGACAGAATATCAAATGGCCTACACACATCTGAGTAGATTATGTGCAGTAGATCCTTTGCTTAAGAGGCAGTATAGTTGTTGAATGAGTTTCTAGGTTGCTTGCTTATGAGACAACTTTCACATACCTTTTTTGGAATTTGTATTGAGGGCAGACCTAGAACCATATCCTTCGATCTGAGTAGGCTCAAATATCTGAAGTTCAAGTGACCAAATCTCATGGCAGATAGACATTGTGACTCCACATTTTCTAAGCTTACCTGAAACGTTCTATTTGAGGCCATGGTTGTTCTCATGACTAGCCTCTTTCTCTGATCATAGATATCCATGGATCCATTGTGCAATTCCATTGAAATTCTTTCTCTGATCATGACTAGCCTCTTTTCCCATACTAATCAAGTTACTTTTCATATTTGGTACATAGAGTACATCAATGATCATTTATAGATTCCCTTATTTATTGTTGATCATGACATCACATGCACCCTCACCTTGAATCATCCTGTTATCAGCAAATCTAACAATACTTTTCCTTTTCTCATCAAAATTAACTAACCAATTTCTATGTCCAGTCATATGGCTCGAGCAACCATAATCAATATACCAAATGTCATTATTCTTACTAACCTGACTTGTAACCATCATGAGCAAGAGAGATTGGTCATCATTTTCTGCATCAATCTCTTCTTTATCCATATGTGCTTCATTATGTTGTTTGCTTCGATTGTCATCTTATGAAGATGAGGCTTTCCATTCAGTTGAGAAATGGCCAATCTTGCCACAATTGAAGCACCTCATCTTCTTTCTATCCACTGTTTTCCTTCCTCCACGCCAATGATTTATGCCACCTCTTCTTACTAAACTTTATGGCTTGTCATGATCAAACCTTTCTTGACCTCTACTTTGGAAATTTTTGTGACTTGCACCTCTGAAACTCCCTCTGCCCCTTCCACGAAATCTATTCATTCCTCCATAATTCTGTATGCCTATGATTTGGGCTTGCAGAGCCTGATCCACAGGTCTTTCATTTGATCTTTCTATGAGTCTCTGCTCATGTGCCTCAAGTGATCCTTGAAGATCTTCTTTCTTCAACATTTCTAGATTCTTGGATTCCTTTATTGGCACTACAATATGGTCAAAGTCACGTGAGTGACAATTCTATTGAAGAATTGACCCACCTTTTCATTTGCCTCCATTTGCACCAACTCGTATTGTCGTCTAAGAGTTTGCAAGTTGGGGTTTGCATTCATCCTATCTTTTATCTTTTTCTATTTTTTTATTTTGTTTGACAACGTTAATAGTGTTATCTATATTTCAGTTTGACTTTTTCCCTATTCCATGTTTGATATTTTGTATGTCATATTTTTCCTTTGGTTGGTGATATGTTCAAGGTTATTCATATTTAGGTTTATTACTACCCTATTCACCATTTGATCATATCATGAATAGGTTATTGATTGATTTTTAGTTTAAGTATATAAATTTTTAATATTGTTTTTGTTATTAAAATGTTTGCTCTTTTTTTATTTAATTTTTTATTTATTTATTGTATCAATAAAAAGTATAATAATAAAAAATGAAATAAAAATAAATAATTTTAAAACAACAATATGAGGTAGCCCACTATAGGCTTTGTGCCTTGTCTCGTTACCTTATATTGTTATTCTTTCAAATAATTTTAAAAAACAATATGAGGTAACCCACTATAAGTCTTGTGTCTTGTCGCGTTATCTTATGCTGTGATTCTTTCAAGTAATTTAACAAAATCAACATGAGGTAGCTCATTATAGGCTTTCTGCCTTGTCACGTTACCTTATGTTGTAATTCATTCAAGTAACTTAAAAAAGCAATATAAGGTAGCCTACTAAAGGCCTTGTACCATGTCGCGTAACTTTATGTTGTAATTCTCTCAAGTAAATTTAAAAAGGAATATGAGGTAGCCCACTACAGGCCTTATGTCTTGTCACATTATCTTATGTTGTAATTCTTTCAATTAATTTAAAAATGAAATATGAGGTAGCCCACTATAGGTGTTGTGTCTTGTCGTGTTACTTGATGATGTAATACTTTCAAGTAATTCTAAAAAGCAATACGACGTAGTCCACTATAGGCCTTGTGTCTTGTCACGTTACCTTATATTATAAATCTTTCAAAATAATTTTTAAAAAATCAGCAATATGAGGTATCCCACTATAGACTTTGTGTTTTGTCGCATTACTTTATGTTGTTAATCTTTCAAATAATTTTAAAAAGAAATATGGGGTAGCACATTATAGGTCTTGTGTCTTGTCACATACCTTGTGTTTTAAACCTTTAAAATAATTTTAAGAAGCAATGTGAGGTAGCCCACTATAGGTCTCGTGCCTTGTTGTATTACATTACCTTGATAACTTAATAAAATAAAAATATATCAACGAATCAATTATTTTACCTTGATTTCTCTATTGTAGTAGCTAGAGATATGTATGAGGAGGTTTTTCCCTGTTAGACACAAAAAATAAAAATATTTTTTTGGTCTTTCTTTTGTGTGATAATATGAAGGTAAAATTAATGTTATGAACAAATATTCATATTATTGATCTACGCACTATTTTTTAAACGAGCGGTATGAGGTGCTTAACATCTTCCTCATCTATAACCGATTCTCAAACTTAATTTTTCTCTGCGAGCAGATCAAATCTTATTTTTAAATTGATTTTTCATGTTTTACCACTAAAAAACATCGATGACGACTCAATTGCATTTATTTGCATTATTTATGTCGTGCCCACGAAAAGGTGGTAGCAACAATATGACAACTCCACTAGAGATAGTTGAGAGTCGGGCATGTTATGATTAATTATGTGGATATGTTGTTCATTATCTATATTTTATCCTTTTTATTTTTGATTTTGTTACTTTTTTTGGTTTTATGCATTTCTATAGTTGAGTTTTGTACACTCTCACACACATTTATATAGGGATACATTGCCTTGTCGTTATTGAGCCTCCATACACATTTCAATATTGCGCTAATGTATCACATGGATTGTTATTGGGTATTACATATATGGCCCATATGGTTTCTCATACATCTTCATGTCATATTTGTTATATCTAGGTCGCCAACTTCTACTAGTGATGGCAGTACGGGGACCTAGACGAAATTTAGTGCCACCAAATTCAACATATATGGAGCTTAGAACTTCGCCTTAGGATATTGGCCTTTTATATCTAAACAAACTTTGTAGAGTCAAATACTCTTTTATAGGACACGAGAGTATATATTTATATTAATTTTATTCTATATTTATGATAAAGTCGGGAAAACTTCCATCCTGGAATCTTAGTGACTCATCGTCACATGAGCCTAAGTGGGTAAGAGTACCACTTTACTTGAGTGTCTTTAATTTATGCCAATGATGGAAGTTTCATAAAAAAATCATTTCATACAAGAATTCTTTTATCACATACATATCATGCACCCATAAAAAAGTCATTTCATACAAGAATTCTTTTATCACATGCATATCATGCACCCATAAAAAAATCATTTCATAGTGATGTACATGCACCCATAAAAAAAATCATTTCACAAGTAACATCTATACATTTGTCACTCATTCCATATGAACATTCATTCGGCATGTCATATAACTATGTATATAAAAAATTTCATTCAGTATCATCATTAATTCAGTTACATGCATGTCATGTTCTAAAAAAACAAAAAAAACACAAGAAAAGAGAATGATGGAATTCACACGACATTCATGTTACTGTAACATTCATTATATTACTTATGTGAAGCACATTCATCAAGTCATACATCTATTGCTTACACATATGCGAAAGGACTAACATTATCATATGGTTTAGAATCCTTGATCGAACGATGTCTCGCTCTATATATCATGAGATCATGAATACTCAAGAGAACAGATGCAATCATATTGTGGAGAATGTGTGCTCTCTCTATGATTGTCATCAACCACTACACAATCTAGAGGGGTTATAACCCTAGAAAATGGTTGTGGGATGGTCAATGAAAAGAATTTCAATAATTCAAAAATAAATTTTTTAAACCAAACTCCTAGGGAGTTAAAATTTTAAAATTGGAATCATTGCACGACCTAGAAAAAACAATGCTAATCAAACTCATGTTTTCAACACTAGAGCTTGAACAACAAAGAATGCTAACAATTTACAGAATGACAGAATCTATGTGTCAACATAGATGAGGGGGAGAGGATAAGCGTTATGTCAGATGACTTAGTTGACCCATATGTCCACCTCATTATCAATACATTGGAGGAAGACTAGATGTTCATAAACAATGATATACTCCCTCATGAAGATAAAGAACTTTTAAAGAATTGGTAGTCTGAGCCAATAATTGATGTAGTTGCATTAAAGTAATTATTTGATTATGTTGTAGTTCATGCACTTTGAATTTTATTTGGACTTATCTTTATGTTACTTGAGACAATAACTTAGTGAATTTGCATTACTATCTAATTTTTTCTCCCCATTCAATCATTTTTATCATCTCCATTCTCACATATTTACCTTTCTTTTATACCATTGTGAACCACGTTTTGTGTCCCATTTCTTTCCCCGGCGTTTCACAAATCAATATATGTATCACAATTTTGTAGAGACTTTGTCTAGTTATAAGATACTTGAATATTTATCAATTGATGCTTTTGCGATACCTGATAATGATTCCATTGAGTTTGGTGATGGAGAAGAGGGTCGGGGAATAAAAGAAGAGGTAACGAAACAATTGGAGGGAAACTAAGAATGGGTGGCAAATATGGTATTAATACCCAAGAAAGAAGGGAAATTAAGAATGTGTGTAGACTATAGAGATTTGAACAAGGCAAGCCTGAAATATGATTATCCCATGAATCTCATTGATGTTTTAGTCGATGGTGCGGATAGGAGTCATAAGTATCCCTAATGGATGGATATGTGTGGCACCATAGACAACAATGGTGTATGTGATGGAAGTTGTTTCACACATAGAAGTAGAGATTCTCTTGTTAAGAGTCTTAATAAAAGCAGAGCAAGAAGAGTCGGTATGGGTTAAACTCAAGTATAAGCAATTTCACATGATTGAAGAGAAAAGGTTTACGACCATATTCCATGGTCAACTATACCAAGGTAAGGTGAAGAGAGCTTTTGATAAGAACGTTTGTCCTAGAGAATTCGAAGTTGGGGACTTAGTGCTTAAAAGGATCCTCCTAAATCAAGACGATGCTCGTGGAAAATGGGCCCCAAACTATGAAAGTCCCTACATTGTCAAAAATGTATTCTCAAGGGGGCTCTAATCCTACAAGACATGGAATGGAACGTTTCAACTAGATCTGTGAACACAGGTGCGGTTAAGAGATTCTATTCCTAAAAAAAAGAAAATGAAGAAAAGTCAGTTAGGTCAAAAACAAGAAAGGGCGTCCTAAACAAAAATTGGGGTATCAATAAAAGCATGGTATGTTGAAAACCCAAAAGGACGACTTAGGTAAGAGTTAAGGCAATAAAAAAATAGTTTTTCTTAAGAGTCTGTCACACTAGGGGCAAACCAAGATTCTCCACATGTTTGTGCATAAAGTGGGAATCATAGAAGTTTTCAGTAACGTAGGAAGGATTAAGAAGTTCTAGGAAGAATCAAACAGCATAATAGTCCAATTATTTGGCTATCTCGGAAGAGCAATTAATGAATGGGTAATTAGCTTATATTGAGGCAAACGTTTTGCAAAATTTTGTAACTTGTACTATCATGCAAGATATGGATGGAAACATTTTTGTGAGATGGTGATCATAGACGGGATCAAGATTTTCTATGCCAAAAAAATGGGAGATAAACTTATAATAAAAGAAAAGTTTTTTAGGTTGAAAACCCGAAAGGGCAACCTAAGAAAAAATTAGGGCATAAAAAAACTAGGTCGAAAACCCGAAAAGACAACCTAGGTGAAAGTTAGTATATGAATGAGAAACTTGTTAGGTTGAAAACCCAAAAGGATGATGTAAGCAAAAATTAGGGTATGAATAAAAGCTTGTTAGGTTGAAAACCTAAAAGGACGACTTGAGCAAAAGTTAGGGTAATCAAAAAAACAATTATCTTAAAAGTCTACTACCATTGGGGGAAGTCAAATACCTCCATATATATGCACATCAGGTTGGAATTGTAGAAGTTTTGAGCCTTATTAGATGAAATATGCAATTCTTGGGAGTATCAAACAAGGTAGACGATGGTCCAGTTATCCAGTTGTCTCGGGAGATAAATTGATTAATGAACAATTATCTTATACTGGAGCAGAAAAATTTGCAAAATTTTATAACTTGTAATACTTCTCGTAACACATATATCATTGGATCTTCTTATTAAAATTCCTTGAATATCAATAGAAGAAAGTTTATTCATCTCCTTACTATGCATTTATGTGTGCATGTTTATTTAGATAAGTCTGAAGTTATATAAATATGATGTTCGAACTACATAATTAGGTAACTTTGATAATATCTTTCACAAGTGATTCGGGGTAACAAAACACATTGGAACTAAGTCTCGAGGTGTATATTGATAAGGAACAAATGATTTATTTTTCTGTAAGGAAGGGAGGTACTACCCCAAGCGGATTCCAAAAAAAGTAGAAAAAAAAAGAAAGAGGATGTGATCAATATCGGCTTGATTAGTTGTTATCTATCGGGGAAGCGCTATGGTTTCATATCAATCAAACTTTTTATTGATAACTAAGTTATTCACATATATGTAGTACATTACATGCATGACTACAAACATCTTCGCATTACTCATACAACATTTGTATTAGCACTATCATATACATGCATGGCTAGAGTCTTTGACCCCTAGTGGTCTCTTATTACATGTGACTCACCATTCCTCGTTGTCTATGTGTTCTCGTGGTATTCTTTCCACCCAGGCTCCTAGTGGCCTCGCATGATACCTTTGGCCAGTAGTGGTCTCTTTTTTGCACTCAGGCCCCTGGTGGTCTCACATGATATCTTTGGCCAGCAGTAATCTCTTGTTTACATCTAGGCCCCCTAGTGGCCTCGCGTGATATCATTGGCTAGCAGTGGCCACTTGCTTGCACCCAGGCCCCCGAGTGACCTCGCGTGATATCTTTGACCTTCAGTGGTCTCTTCTTTGCTCTCAGGCTCCTAGTGGCCTCGCACGATTTCTTTGGCCAGTAGTGGTCTCTTCTTTGCACTTAGGCCCCCTAGTGGCCTCATGTGATATCTTTAGCCAACAATGGCCTCTCCTTCGTACCCAGACCCCCTAGTGGTCTCACATGATATCTTTGGCCAATTGTGGTCTCTTCTTTACATCTAAGCCCCCGAGTGGCCTCGCATGATATCTTTGACTAGTAGTGGTCTCTTATTTGCACCCAGGCCCCTAGTGGTCTCGTGTGATATCTTGGGCCCCTAATGGTCTCATCTTTGCGCTCATGCCCCTAATGATCTCACGTGATATCTTGGACCCCCTAGTGGTATCATCTTTGCATCCAGACCCCCTAGTGGTCTCGTGTGGTATTTTTGACCTCTAGTGGTCTTATCTTTGCAATTGGCCCTCTAGTTGTCACGCGTTGTGTCTTTGACCCCCAATGGTCGCATATTTACACTCGGCCTCTCTAGTGGTCTCACATTGTGCATTTGACCGCAATGGTCTTATCTTTGCACCCGACCCAGTGGTCTCATGTATGCCTTTGACCCATAGTGGTCTCATATTTACACCTGACTCCCAATGATCTTGTGTTGTGCCTTTAACTCCCTAGTAGTTTTATCTTTACACCCAACCCCCAATGCTTTGTTTTACCCTTGATATTCTAGACTTTTTATACATTACGTGTAAATTATTTACTAACCATATCAAAGCTGGATCTAGATTTGGATGATAGATTGATGAGTTCATAAAAGTGCAGATTTTTATGCCCATAAAGTTGGGATTTCTACTAGATTGTGTATTGATAGTAGTGCTCAATACTAATACAAATCCCATTTTGATCAATACGCGAATTCTACTATATTTGCAATGACTTCTACTAGTGGAAGTCGTGTATTAAACTATATTTATTCATTCACAATATTATACATGCTTCTACCGGTGGAAATCGTGTATTAACAATGGCCGAATTTCATTAGTTCTAGAGATGTGTTCGAGTGACGTCCTCATGATATAAGCCAATTAATATCAAGAACTCATAAGATTGAGTGTAATATTGTTATGGTAAAGATTTATAATAGTTAGTACAACATTTATCATTCATTTGTATTATTTTTTTTAAATTAATAATGATTAAATATGCTTAGGTATTTGATATAATGATAGTGTATAAGACTCATAGAGTGTCATGACAATATATAAAACTTCTTCTAACACTTCAAATATATCTAATACTGGGACCACAGCATCCTCTCGTAAGAAGTAGATTCCTACCGAATGCGGATATATATAAGGCGAAGAGGCACGAAGAAAGAACAAAAGTTAATGGAGAGACGTGAGTATTATTCATTGTTTGAGACAACTAGAGCGAGAGGATGGCTTATCTATAGAGTCTTTGCAATCTTCATGTTTGTGGCAATATGCTTCATCTGGTTTTACAGATTGAGCAACATAACCATAAACGGTGAAGATGGTAAACCATGGGCTTCGCTTGGTTTGTTTGGTGCAGAACTATGGTTCGGTCTCAGTTGGCTCTTCAGTCAAGCCCTTAGATGGAACCTTGTGTTTAGGAAACCTTTCAAAAGCAGACTCTCTCAAAGGTTAGGTTATAGTAATTCTTATGCTCATTTTTTCATGATTGAGCTCTCCGATAATGGATATGGAATTACTTTGAAATGTTAAAGAAAAAGTAAGTTATATTGACATTTATATCATTTTTATTTTTATTTATATTAAGATTATATTTTTATCTTTAACATTTAAAGGAAAAACTCGCTTCATTTTTTGTTACTGGAGATGAGTCTTATTCAAATTTAATGGTGTGACTTATGAAATATACCTACTTTGGAAGTCAATAGGGGTTGGCTTAATGTGTGGATAGAATCTGAATCTTCTATACCAATATTTTTTTATGTCTTTATACCAATTCAATGATCTTTTATCAAATACCTAAATATGTTAGTATAATAATTAATGAGAAATTAAACGAGTTATGTTATTCATTATTAGGCAAAATCCTATTAGATTGGTACGGAGACATATAAAAATTTTGGTATAGAATATTTAGTTCACGTAGATATGGATAGGCTTTATTAATATTAATAATGACCAAGTTTTGATTGTTTGCAAGATTTCGAGCATATGCCATAAATATAAATCAATTCCAAGTTGTAAAGATAGAATGAATCCATATTTTTGTTTCCTTCAGGAATTAGGTGTTCAAATTTGTTTTTTTCTTTTTATGTTCTCATTTGATACCCAGAAGTCTAAAAATTCATGAATCAAACACTATATTAGCTCAGTTCATTTTTTCTTATTTTAAAGAAACTCAGTTTTAATGGCAATATGTTATATTTTAAATTATATTTATATATTTTACATTGATGGTTTTAATTTTTTTGGACCAGCCACTACTTATAAATAGTATATACATTTCTGACTATAAATATCCATACATATTTTCACGGGTCTTATATTACTTTTATTTAAGAGATCATGATAATTAAAAAATAAATTGTGGTTAATGCAATAACATTATAAAAAATCATTACAATGTGAGTGTATTCATATTTTTTACTTAATTTTATATCCAACTTGGGATCTCAATAAAATTAAGAGTTTAATATTTATGTATTGTAAATGTAATGTTTTGTACGCTCATAGGATATCATTCACCATCAATTTATATAACTTTGTTGTTTGAGAGTTAATAATACTTAACATATGAATAATGGAGGATGTGTTGAAAAAGTAGAAAATACTATATATATTAAATCCTAACATTATATTTAACATGTTGTGTATTAATTGGTAACAGATATGAAGAGATGAATTTGCCAGGAGTAGACATATATGTGTGTACGGCGGACCCTGATATAGAGCCACCGATTATGGTGATTAATACAGTGTTATCTGTTATGGCTTATGACTATCCAGTTGAGAAACTGAGTGTGTATCTCTCTGATGATGCTGCTTCTGATATCACTTTCTATGCTCTTTTAGAGGCTTCTACCTTTGCTAAACATTGGTTACCATTTTGCAAGAGATTCGAGGTGGAACCAAGGTCACCGCTTGCTTATTTTAATACCCTTGCTTCAAAGACTTATCCACACCATCATAATCATGCCAAAGACTTGGAAGCCATCAAGGTACAAAGTGACAAATTATTTGAAGATAGATGTTTAAGATGAATGGTTCATATTGCTTTAAGTTCATTATAATTGATGGGTTAGAAATAAACCAACAATCCCTTTTTTTATCTATTACTACATGTATATTGAAAAATCCTAATTCATTTGTCTTCCATTTAAAAATCAATTCAACTAATAACATACTAAATATTTTAAAATTAACCTTTTTCTTTTAAGGCCAACACTTCCATTGTTGAAGTTTAGGAGAGTAAAGATTGATCAACCTAAATTTGAGTTAATACCAAACAATTTATTGCAGGAGAAGTTGTTATAAATGATAAGATGATAAACTCATAATAACTAACAAATAAAAATAAACTATAGATAAATTTAAATAATATGAGACTAACTAAATCATAGAGATGATAATTCTCTATCAATCTAAATATCATCTAACATGCATGACAATATGAGTTAGTCTTGTCCATGAGTTGAGGTCAGCACCAAGTGGAGATGGTATTATGTACTTGGACAAGCAGGTATCTGAAGAATTAGTAACTCGCTGTTGGGTTGGATCTGTATTTTTGGACTAATTGGCAATTTTAGTAAAATAAATTGGTTTTAATAAAAAGTCTGAGAAAGTGTGATAATAATGGCCATAAGGCTAATTAGTTATAAGTTCTTCATGATAATATGCGTCTCTTTCCCTTCTATAAATAGTGGTTGTGACTTGTGAGTAAGGAAGAATATACGATACGGACTATAACTTCTCAAGAAAACAACATTCTCTTAAGCCAACAGAATAGGTTTAATATGCTACATAATAGGTTTTTAAAATATTATAAAAAATAATTAAATAATGTAAGAGTTGCGTAAAAAGGTATAGTAAATAAATATAAAAAAACATTCATGTACTCATGTATAGATTATTGCATGGGATTGAGTTCAGGTACCCTATTAAAACTTGGTACAAAAATCCTTGGTTAAGAAAAATAGCTTATGACATGGGATAGATTCCTTACTCATCATTAGTGCAATGGATTATGCATTGTTTATTTCTTTTACATGCATTTCAACGGAGTGATTTTTTTTAATGAAAAATATACAACGAATTAAAATCTGACATAATATCGTTATATATTTTTTAGTACATAATATAATATCGTTATATTCAGATATAAATTTAATACTATATATTAATTGTTTGTTTTCTTTGTGTACATTTGATGTTGTAGAAATTATACGAAAATATGAAAATAAGAATCGAAGATGCAGCCAAGTTGGGGGGAGTACCCAAGGAAACACGGTCAAAGCATAGTGGATTTTCTCTGTGGGATTCCTACACTTCACGACGTGACCATAACACAATCATACAAGTATATTTCCTCTCACATTTTCTATTCGGAGAATAATAATATATCATAGGGTTATTTATAAATATTTTTTGCTAACAAGTTTGTCAAAGTGCATTTATAAAGACTTTTGTAATTCTCTGAAGAAAGTAAGGGTATATATATATATATATATATATACTGGCCTCATAACTTTATGAAAGTAAGAGAAGTGAAGTTATATACTTCTGTATATAGGAATTCCTTAGGATCGGTGAAATATCAATCCTAAGATCTTGAATCTCATGATTTTCACAATAATATATGAAGCAAAGGGTGCAGTGTCATACTTGAATCCATGTTTCTAGATGTACTCCTATGATCTGCGTTTTCTAAGATGTGTTTTGGTATGATAGTCTTCCTCAACCAAATATCTGATTGCTCTTGGGACTTACGTTTTCACTCTGACGGGGAGAGGAGAAAATTGAATTTGATTTGTTATATTATGGACCATAACCTTCCTTATGCATTAACTTATAGGGTTCATATTATCCCTTATAGGTTAACCTGATGGGTATCCACCCATTAAGCGCATATTCGTTATCAGTTTTTAGAAATATATGGGATGTTAGTAATTAGATCACTTATAATGTAACCCCCGAAATAAATAGTCGATATCATTGTATCAAATATATGATGTCCACCTTAATTAGAAGTTATAAATTTCTAACAATCTCTCACTTGGGCTTCATATCTTCCTGATACAATTATACCACAGGTTCTTTAGGCGCGCATCTTATGCTATTTACATTTAGACTTCTCCTTAATACAATCTGGTTCATCTCATATATCAACTATGGAACCACTGCGACTTTCATCACATGCAAGCGTGACTCGACCACGATGATCACTATATTAATATACTCAATGACAGAGATCAAATATGGATGAGTGACATGGAAATTTCATGCAATGTAATCTCAAACATGTATATTTCCAACTAGTCCTTCTTTATTCTTTAGTGATATCAATCCAAAGTCTTTAATTGTAACACAATAGTTACAATGCACAATTTTTTAAAATGGAACAATAAATCATCAATTTTATTATGCATCGAAAATTGTATATAACATCCAAAGTAAATCATAAAACATATAGACTCTCATTGAACTAAGGTACCCTAAGGAACAACACCCATATGAGCAACATGCTCATGAAAGACTTTAGGTATGAAACCCTTAGTCAGTGGATCATCTAGCATAAAATTTGTTCCTATATGTTCTATGGAAATTTATCCATTTTGAACACTTTCTTTAACAACCAGAAACTTTGTGTCAATGAATTTTGACTTTGTAGAACTCCTATTGTTGTTGGAGTAAAGAATCACAGACTTGTTGTCACAATAAATTCTCAATGGTCTTTCAATACCATCGGCCACACGTAAGCCAATGACAAAGTTTCGTAACCATATGCCATGGTCTGATGTTTCAAAACAAGCCATGAACTTTGCAGTCATGGTTGAAGGAGCTATAAGCATCTGTTTTCAGACTTCAAAGAGATAGCACCTCTAGCCAATATAAACACATGTCCAAGAATATCTACTGTGAAGACATCCAGCAAAATCAGAGTCAGAGTACTCAATGATCTCTAAATTCTCAGACCTCCGATAAGTGAGCATGTACTCATTTGTTATCTTCAAGTAACGCATAACATGTTTGACTGCCTTCCAATGATGCATTCCAGGATTACTCAAATATCTTCCCAAAACTTCCACAACAAATGTTATGTCAGGACGTGTACAAACTTGAGCATACATTAGACTTCCGACTGCATATGCATAAGGAATCTTTTGCATCTCGTATCTTTCAAGGTCACTTTTGGGGCACTGTTCGAGACTAAACTTGTCTCCCTTAGCTATAGGGGTATCCCCTTGTTTACTGTCTTTCATGCCAAATCTATCCATGACTTTATCTACATAGCTTTCTTGTGATAACCTTAAGATACCTTGAGAGCAATCTCTCAGTATCTGAATACCTAATACAAAAGAAGCTTCCCAAGATCTTTCATTTCGAAATTCTTCATTAGAAATCTCTTGGTCTCATGCAATAGTCTCATATCATCGCTAGCAAGTAGTATATCATCGATATATAATACCATGAATATAAATTTACTCCCATTAAACTTATGGTATACACAATCTTCAACTTTATCAGCCTCAAAACCATATGAGGTAATAACTTGATGAAATTTGTGATTTCATTGACAAGAAGCTTGTTTAAGCCCATAGATAGGTTTCTTTGATTTGCATACCATTAACTTTGAGCCAGCTGACACAAAGTTTTATGGTTGCACCATATAGATCGTTTCCTTAAGGTCAGCATTTAGAAACGCAGTCTTAACATCCATCTGATGTAGCTCAAAATCAAAATGAGGTACTAGTGCCAATATTATTCTAAAAGAATCCTTCGAAGATACTGGAGAGAAGGTTTCTTTATAATGAATGCCTTCTTTCTGAGTGAAGCCTTTAGCAACTAAAGGAGCTTTATATGTGTCAATATTACTCTCCAAATCCCACTTGGTTTTAAATATCTATTTGCAACCAATGGGTTTCGCACCTTCAGGTAATTCAACAAGATCCCAAACGTCATTATCATGCATAGATTTCATCTCATCCTTCATGGAATTGATCCACTTTTGAGAGTTAAAAATTTTCATGGCTTGACAGAAGTTCAATGGATCATCTTCTGTTAACCCAATGTCATCCTCATGCTCTTGAAGAAATACAATATAATCATCAGGAATTGCACTTATCCTCTCTCTAGTGGATCTCCTTAATGGCACTTCTACTTCTTGAGGTTGTTGAATTTGATCTATAGGTACTTGAGGGAGAACCTCATTGTTGTCTTGTTCTAAAATATTGTCAGGAACAATATTCTGAACATTATCTTCTATTACCGAATTTATTCCTTGAATAACTTGTTCACAATCAGTAACCGGTTCTTCCTCAAAGACAACATTTCTTATGTTCTCTTCCTTCCCAAAATCAACTTCCTCAAGAAATCTTGCATTTCCCATCTCAAAAAAGAGTCTTGAAGTGAGATCATAAAATTGATAGCCCTGAGAGCGTTCAGCATAGCCAACAAAATAACAGCTAACAGTTCTTGAGTCCAGTTTTCTTTCATGCGGTCTATAAGGCTGCGCCTCAGCTGGACAACCCCAAATGTGCAAGTGTTTTAAGCTTGGCCTTTTATTAGTCCAACGCTCATATGGGGTTTTGTTAACTGCTTTACTTGGCACCCTATTAAGGATGTAAACTACGATCTTTAAAGCTTCCCCCCAAAGAGACTCTAGAAAGGAAGAATGATTAATCATATTTCTTACCATATCCTTAAGAGTTCGGTTTCGTCGCTCAACAACACCATTCATGCTAGGCTTGCCTGGCATAGTGTATTGTGGAATAATTCCACACTCTCTGAGGAAAAGCGCAAATCCATGGATGTTGTTCTCCTGATCCATCATATCTGCCATAGTATTCACCACCACGTTCAGATTTGACAACCTTAATTTTCTTTCCAAGTTTAAGTTCAATTTCAGCCTTGAAAGACTTGAAAATATCCAAGGATTGAGACTTCTCATGTATAAGATATATAGCGGTACCTAGAGTAATCATCTATGAACGTAATAAAATAATGTTGTCCATTCCAAGAAGCCATAGGGAAAGGACCACATATATCTGTATGTATTAGTTCTAAGACATCTTTAGCTCTTTCGGCACCTAATTTTCTTTTGTTTGTCTGTTTTCCCTTTATGCACTCAACACAGACCTTAAAGTCTGATAAATCTAAAGGGTTAAGAATTTCATCTGACACAAGTATTTGAGTTCTTTGTTTAGATATATGGCCTAAACGCTTGTACCATAAGTTGGTTGAATTCTCTTTTAATTTTCATTTTGTCCCACGTAAATTTGTTTGCGGTATTTAATTAGTGGAACTAGAAACATCAAGCGTATACAAATTATCAATTAAGGAACCAGAACCAACAAGATTTGAATTTTGGTAGAAACTAACTTTATTATTTCCAAAAGAACAAGAAAACCCAAATTCGTCCAAGCTGGAAATACTAATTAAATTCCGCCTAAAAGACGGTACAATAAATGTTTCAAATAAATCCAAATTAAAACCAGCTCTTAAACATAATCTAAATGTTATAATAGTCTCAACTGCAACCCTTTTGCCATCACCCACAAAGATGAATCTTTCATCATCACTTGGTTGTCAGCTCCACAGGCAACCCTACATCATGATACTAATGTTAGAAGTAGCACCAGAATCTACAAACCAAGTATCATTGGGTACAAAAGCCAAATTAATTTCAGAAAAAACATGACTGAGAAATTTACCCTTCTTTACATGCCATGAGGCATATTTAGGACACTCTTTCTTCATATGTCATTACTTCTTACAGAAGTAACATGTAAATTCCTCATTACTCTTCAATTTCTTTTACTGAGAAGGCCCTTTCGCAACACCCTTATTGCTCTTTCTTTTCTTATTTTGAGGCATCAAATCCAAGTGAGCACTTTCAGTCTTATCTCTCTACAGTCTCTCTTCCTCTTATTTTGAATGTCTCATTCTTATGAACTAAGAAGA
This sequence comes from Lupinus angustifolius, assembly GCF_001865875.1. Taxonomy (NCBI): domain Eukaryota; kingdom Viridiplantae; phylum Streptophyta; class Magnoliopsida; order Fabales; family Fabaceae; genus Lupinus; species Lupinus angustifolius. The sequence continues at coordinate 292,868 of NW_017726231.1, read as the reverse complement.
GTGTCCAAGTGTATCTCGAAAACTCATCTACTATAACAAGAGCATAGTAGTTACCACCATAACGTTTTGTCCTTGAGGGGCCAAACAAGTCCATATGTAGTAATTGCAATGGTCTATCGGAAGAAACCATATGCTTAGGTTTGAAAGAAGTTTTTGTTTGTTTACCCATTTGACAAGCACTACATAGTTTGTCTTTAACAAATTTCATTTTAGGTAAACCAACAACTAAGTCTTTCTTAATAAGTTTATTCAAATGGTCTATATGTATATGAGCAATTCTCCTATAGCATAACCATGCATTATGATATCATTTGCAACTAAACATGTTATTGGTAAAGATGAATCTATATCAATCATATATATATTTTTTATCCTTTTACCAACAAGTTTAGAGTTTTGAGAGTTCTTACTTTCAATGATGCACTTATCTGGGTAGAATACCACATGGAAGCCTTTGTCACATAATTGACTTATGCTTAGAAGGTTTTGCTTGAGTCCTTCAATATATAGTACACCTTCTATAGTTGTTGAGGGTGGCTTGCTGATTCTACCAACTCCAAGAATTTTCTTTTGTTGTTATCACCATAAGTGACATATCCTTTGTCCCTTGGAGTGAGGATAGAGAACATCTTTCTATCGCCCGTCATGTGTTTTGAGCAGCCGATAAGTTGCAGGCGGCTCTCAAATTTTCCTACAAAACAATTTAAGTTGTATTAGGTACCCAATATTCTTTGGGTCCTACATAGTTAGTACCTTTCTCAACCCATTTAAAATAACATAGGGGTACACCATATTTTCTAATATTACACGTATTTGGTGTGTGTCCAAGGTTCTTGCAGTATGTACATGTGGGTTGATGATCATGTATCCTAGATTTATTTTTACTATTTTTAAAAA
>NW_017726231.1:261190-291871 GCF_001865875.1 Lupinus angustifolius | reverse complement strand
CTGCTCTTGTTCATTTTACTAAGTTCAAGATTCAAAGTTGAAACTTTAATTTCAAGAGTGATACATTTTTGACATGAAGATGATGATGGTTTGTTTCTAAAAGTATCTAATCAGATTTTTGTTTTAGAAAAATTTTAGTAAGTTTGACATATTCATCATGCAAGTCATTGAAAGCAGTTTGTAATTCAGAAGAATATAGTTGAGTGTCATTTACTTCTTCATCATCAGAATGATGAAATGCCATTAAAGAGAGATGTGCTTGTTCCTCATTTTCAGGTTCAGAGGCGGAACTAATGTCATGGGCTTCCCAAGCAATGTAGGCTCTTCGTCCATTCTTTGTTTCATTCTTCCCTTTGAAATAATTCTTCTTTAGATTAGGACAATTCATCTTCATGTGACCAGCTTTGCCACATTGAAAGCATGTGAAATTTTGGTTGGAAGTGGAGGCGTCATTGTTCTTGGTGAATTTCCTTATTTGTCCAATTCTACCACCTTTGTTCCTCTTGAGGAATTTGCTAAATTTCTTCACAAGGAGACTCATGTCTTCCATCTCTTCCTTACAGATTCATCTTGTGATGACTCGAATTTGTCCACTCTAGCCTTGAGAGAGATATTCTTCTTTTTCTTTTCATGTTCTTCATGTTGGACAAGTTGGCTGAGTTCTAGTTCATGTTCCTGCAATTTTCCAAACATCGCAGCCAAAGACAATTTTGATAAACTTTTCTTTTCAAAAATGGTCGTTACCTTAGGTTGCCATGTTCTGGTGAGGGATCTTAGAACTTTCAAGTTCAAGTCACTGTTTGATAGGACCTTACCAAGAGCCAGAAGGTGATTTTTGAGATGAGTAAATCTCTTTTGAAGATCCAGAATCTTCTCTCCTGGTTTCATACGAACATTTCTTATTCTAAGGTAAGAGTGTTCAGTCTAGATCTCTTTACCTCATTTGTTCCTTCATGTGTAGTCTATAGAGTATCCCACATTTCTTTCGCAGATTTATAGTTTGATACTCTAAAGAACTCATCAATACCAAGTGTTGAAGTGAGGATGTTCTTTGCCTTGAGAACATATTGCACCTTCTTCTTATCTTCATCATTCCATAAAGATTTGGGTTTTACTTCCCTTACACTGTTCACAACAGTGAAGGGTTCATATGGCCCTTCTTCAATCACGTTCCATATATCCAAGTCTTGAGATTCTATGAAGATTCTCATTCTGATTTTACAGAAACCATAACACTCTCCAACAAAGCTTGGAAAGAGGTTGATGTTGGAACCTTCTCCTAGGAATGATCTTGAGGCCATCTTTGATATAGAATCAAGTTTGAGAATATCTTACTCAAAAATAGCTCTGGTGCCAATTGTAAGACTGAGATTGCAACTAAGAGGGGGAGGGGGGTGAATTAGTTGACTTAAAATAATGACCACTTTTTCTGCAAAATTGAGAGTTAAAGTGCAACGGAAAATATATGCAGAAAATTAATAAGTAAAATCAAAGAGATAAGGGAGAAGAGAGTGCACAAGTATTTTTATACTGGTTCACCTTCTTGTCCATCAAAGGCTACATCTAGTACTCTTGCAATACAAGAGATTTTTCCACTAAAGATTATGAGTTGCAATTACAATATCTCACCCCGAGATTTCTGTCGAGATTTCTATGTACCTTACACACTCCTTAATTCTTATTCACTTTTGGAAAAAACCTTTCCAAGTGATTCTAATCCCCTTTCTTATCACACCCCGTGAAAGAAAGTATTCTGCAATAATAATGAAGAATGTACAACAATGGCAGAATTGTCTTTTACAAGTATGAAAGTGATGTAACTTGCAATCCAAACAACTCTTTAGTATACTTAGTTATAATGCTCTTTATAAGTTTGTAAACTTGAAACACTTTCACTTTCAGCAACTTCAGAAAAATCAACTTTGAAAGTTTAAGAACTTGTTGCAAAAAGTGCAGAAAATAATTTCAGAATATGTGTAAGAGCTTTTGAAATTTGTATGAGAGTTGTGTATATGTTGTATGTTGTGATTGTGAGTTTCAATGCCTTTATATAAGCTTTCCAATCAGCCAAAATGTCTCTTTGAAAGGGTAGGAATTGATTGGAATGAAAACATGTCTTTTGGATTGAAACTCATTCACTTTGAATATGAAAATTTGATGCAACAGCTCTCAGTAATCGATTACATCATTGATTAATCGATTACTCAAGTGTTCTGTCCACTAATCATTTATTTTCGAATTAGAGTAATCGATTACAGGAAGTTGAGTAATTGGTTACTCAACTTTAATAAAACTAGTCATTTGTTACTCAAATACAGTAATGGATTACTCTGATCAGTTTTAAGTTGGATAACTCTTTTCTCACACTTGTAACCTGTTACTTAGATGAAGTAACATGGTACACACTATTTTTGAAAATTGTTTTTAAGTATTTTAAAGTGTTTAAATTTTTATAAAAATATTTTGAGCATTACTACTATTGTATAATTCAGAGTATAGGATAGAAGTACCTATTTAGACTTAGACCAGAAGTCTTGAATATCTTGAAGCTTGAATCTTCATTGTCTTTATAAGTATTCTTCCTTTTCTTCTTTTTGGTGATGTTGGTCTCTTCATCAAAACCGTGCCAAGGTCAGGAGCAAGATCTTCTTCACACAAGTCCCATACATTATTACGCTCAAACTAGTTTAGCTCTTCTTGCTTAGCTATACCCCAGTGCACATCCTTAATGGCTTCATCGATGGTTTTAGGCTCGATTTGAGATACAAAAGCAACAAAGTTACAAAACTTTCGTAAAGAGCTACGGGTTACCACCCCCGTAGTTATATCACCTATCACTTTGTCGAGTGGATGATCGTTCTTGGTCTTCCACGCGATTGGCAGGTCCTGATGCTCATCTTGGACAATTTGCTTTGCTTCTTCTTCTTTGTCTTGGTTCATATCCTTAGAGTATGCTTCTTCTAAAGTACTTGATAAAATACCTTTCTCTTCTCTTTTGGAGAAGATTTGTCGAAGTGGACATGCACAGACTCTTCTACTTGCATTCAATATTTATTAAAGACTCGATAAACTTTATTATGCAATGAATACCCTAAAAATATACCCTCATCAGCTTTTGAATCAAATTTACCTAAAGCTCTCTTTCCATTATTTAATATAAAACATTTACAACCAAAAGCATGAAAATGAGCAATATTAGGTTTTCGACCTTTTAAAAGTTCATAAGGTGTTTTTGAAAAATTAGGCCTTAAGAGTATACGGTTAATCACATAGCAAGCTGCATGCACTGCATCAGCCCAAAAATATTTAGGAACCTTGCTTTCGTTTAGCATGGTTCTAGCAAGCTCCTCTAAGACTCGATTCTTCCTCTCAACAACTCCATTTTTTTGAGTGGTACGAGGGGCTAAAATTTGATGCATAATACCATATTTATCAAATAGATGGTTTTCAAATTCGCTACCATGATCAGATCGAATATATACTATCTTATGGTTAAACTGATTTTGGATTTGTTTGGCAAGGTTTTTGAAAGACTTGAAAGAATCGCTCTTGGACGATAGAAATAATGTTCATGTAAATCTAGAGAAATCATCAACTATCACTAAAGCATAAAAGCTACCACCAAAACTCATAACATGTGATGGTCCAAACAAGTCCATTTGGAGAAGCTCCAAAGGTCTTGTTGTGGATATCACATTCGTTTTACTCAAAGAGTTTTTAACTTGTTCACATCTTTGACAAGTGTCACAAGTTTCCTGAGTTTTAAAATCAAGTTTTGGTAGCCCATCAACCAAATTATTTTTAGACAATTTATCTAGATGCTTTACATGAATATGAGAGACGCGCCTTTGCCAAAGCCATATGACATCCTCTTTAGATATAAAACATTTTGAAAATAGAGTAGTGACATCCTCCAGATTAACCATATAGATATTATTTATACGATATCCGACAAACTTAACTTTATTAGATATATTGTCACGAATTATACAACACTCAGAATCAAAAGATACATGGTTACCTTTATCACATAGTTGGTTGATACTCAAGAGATTATGTTCCAAGCCTTCAACATATAACACATTTTCGATCACTGCCTTATTTGAGTTACCAATCGTTTCGGTGCCAAGTATTTTTCGTTTTTTGTTGTCTCCATATGTGACAAACCTTTTTTTCTTGCAAGGATAGATCTAAGAATTTTGATCTATCACCCGTCATATGTCCTGAGAATCCACTATCAAGATACCAATGTTGTCCATGTGCTTGTAGACATACATGCAAAACATAGATCACTTGCCTTTTTCAGGTACCCAAGTTATGTTGGGTCCTTTTCTGTTAGTAACTAGGGAGTTATCTCTCTTTTTCATCCAAACATACATGCCACTAGGTATACCATATTTTCTAATATAACAAGAGTAGGAAGTGTGGCTATGAGTGCCACAATAACAGCATGTAGGAACCTTTTTATTAAAATATTTCTTATTAGGCTGATTAGTAGGTCTCCTATATGGTCTTCCCTACGCGTAGGGGGAATATATCCTAGCCCGGTATGGTCACCAACATTTTTGGCCTGGCTAAGCATAGTGTCTAACATGTTTTGACTCTTTGTGAGTTTTGTGAATTTTTCATTCAGTCTCAAATTTTTTTTTTCAAAGTCTCGCAAGAATCACAGACAGTTGATTGACATAAATTGTCATTAGAGCAATTGCATGCATTACAATAATATATTAGATCTAATGTTTCATTTTCTAATTTTAGTTCATCTAATTCTTTTTGTAATGAAACTATTTTTTGTTCATTTACAAGGATTACTCTTTTTCTATAAGAACTAATCCTAGCTAATTTATTTAACTCATCATGCAATTTGACATAAGCATTATATAAATCCTCATAAGGAGGTGAATCATCAGATGAAGTAGATGAGGTCTTAGAATATACCTCACTATTTACCTCTTTCAAATTTAAGCAACAAGCATCATCTGTTCTGGTCATTAAGCATAGTTTGGTTGTCTCCTCTTCATCTGAGGTGTTAGATGTCGTGTCCTCCTCTGGTACGTCCCATACTATATAGGCCTTCTTTGACTTGAAGTCCTGAAGAGTGCTCTTATTTGAATCAACCTTCTTTAGGTAAGTAGGACATTAAAACCTCATATGTCATGGCTTACCATACTCGTGGCAGGTGAAGCGCTCTTTACTCTTGCCTTTTCTGGTTGACTCACGCGCATCTTTCTTTTGGAAACATTTGATGCCTCATTTCTTTAGGAATTTCCCGAATTTGCGTACGATAAGGCTCAAAGTTTCATCATCCATGTCTGAATCAGATTCATCTTCTTCTCTCTCTTCTGTAGATTGAGACGTTGTTGCCTTGAGAGATATACTTTTATTTTTATGATCTGGTTCTTCGTGCATAGTCAAACGTCCAAGCTCCATTTCGTGCTCTACAATTTATCTAAAGCAACTAAATGGTTAACTATATGAGTGAATCGTTTTTGCATGTCACCGATAGACTCACTCGATAACATACGAAACAACTCATATTCATGTGTCAGGGCATTCAGTGTTAATCCACATCAATGATGGATCATATCAATAATCTGAATATGATATTTGCTCAACTTAAATTGACAAACTTCAAAGTAGTGGGAAATGAACGTATAGAGCTTCAACTTCAGAGTTTATTAAATTATTATGATCAACTCGCCATCAACATTACAAACAATAATGTTTTTCACTATCTATCTTTTGATGATGTTGTCGAAGCTATTCTTGAAGAAGAATCCAGACAAAAGAAACAAAGAAGATTGATTAGGAGGTTCAAAGCAAGTAGAGGATTTGACAATGGTGAGAGGAAGACCAATGGAACGTGACTCTAATGGGAGTCACAATCATGCTAGATCAAAATCTAAAAAAAAAAAATGAAGAATCTCAAATGCTACAATTGTGGTTTGAGATGGCACTTGAGGAAATATTATTGGCACAACAAGAAGTGTACCAGAAAGAATCCTGAAATAACAACTTCTCAAGGTTGGGTTGCAAGTACTTCAAATGATGGAGAAATCCTATATAGTGAAGTAGCAATTAGTCGTAAAGGATGAAACAAGCTCACCGACGTTCGAATTATGGATGCAAGGGCAACATGAAACATGATGTTAGGTATCAGTGACAGAATACACCTAGAAGGAGGAAGGGTTGAATAGGTGTCTCGGTTCCCACTTACCGCTATTTTCAGCAAAGCCATATTATGGAAAATTACCCAGTTAATTGATTAAAGCTATGACTTAATCGATTTGCTGAATGACTCAATTACACAGTAAATTACAGATTATAAAGAAATGATATAGCATATATATTTGAACGCAAATGATCTTTATTTGGAAGTAATACTATATTCAAAATATCAGCTATAATAGGCAATTAAAAGCTACTAAAAACAGTAAAGAGATAAAGGAAAGAAACAGCATGCAACAAGGTTTTTATACTGGTTCGTTTTGCAGTTCACTGCAAAACTACATCTAGTCATCCCCTCTGATATGGGAGATTTTCTTCACTAAAATTGAAACCAATGTGTCGTACATACACACTTCCAATTACAAGATCTTGAATGCTACCTTATTGAGTTCCCAGAACCTCTACCTTGGTTTGACCTTACCCAATCGCATAGGAAAACCTTTCCTATGATCCAACCCCAGCCATGAGTATTCTCTAAACTCAAGACCTCCAAGTCTTGGTGAAGACTCCCAAGTTTCCTTGGTGGTAAGACACCAAGAGACGACTTTCCTTGTTACACAAACAACACAAAAAATAGAGTAATGTGAAGCACTGAAATAGCTTAAATATTACAATAAAGAACAAGCTATAAACCCTATACAAATCTCACAATTATCAAGAATATGTATAAGATCAGAATCATGAAGAACATGTAATTTCTACCCTTAAAAAATCTCTAAAAAGTAATGAAAGAATCATGCAAGAAAAAGATAGAATGATGAACAAATTTTATCACATGCAATGGATGACATGTTAATCCCTAAGCATGATACTATCTCACTCTAATCTTACATACAATTCTCTCTCCCTATATGACATACATTGAACACGAAAATATGCAACTTAGCAATTCTAAACTGAATGAATGAATGATCTAATTCGTATATGAAATTTTGTTGAAAATACAGTTTATATAGAAAAGTTGTTAAATGCCCAATTAATCGATTAACGAGCTTTTTGAGAATAACGGAAATCCGTTTTTCAGTTATCTGTTGAAACTGTTAAAATTGTTTTCTCGTTAATCGATTAAAGCCTTACTTAATCAATTAACTGGCATATTTTCAATTAAGATATTAAATGGTAAATTACCTATATGTTATGTTTATCAACTATACATCTTTTGTCATTATGTTATGCCTAAAATGCACAAATAACATGTATGATTAATGCATGAACATATAATAATCTAGATGGCATGTCTCATGCAAATTATATAATAGTTTTTAGAACTTGTGAAATTTGCATCTAAGTTTACCTAACCTAGACTCAAAAACTAAAACACATATCTAAGACTCTAGTCTAGACATGAAGCTCTTGAATCTTTGGCATGTCGATTTGTTGAGTTATCTTTATGCTTTCACTAATTACTTTATCTTCATCAAAACATAGGCAAGCTAAGTGATATCTTGACACTTTCATATTATTCACATGAAAAAAACTTTATAATTATTACATATTTATCATCACATGTATGTTATTATTTGGCCAAATTGTGTCTTCCTTTGGGCCGAACACAATTCGCATAAATAATCTCATATTCATCTGTGTAATTTCAATTAATTTCCACAATAGAGGTTAATTTTGCAACATTTTGTATTAATTAATTCAAAAAAATTACCAGAAAAAAGAAAAAACACAATATGTGCCAATTACAAAAAATTAATAATCTTGGAATTAAAACCTTCATATTTAATATCTTTTATGATTACCAAATCTAATTCCACAATTTTCTTCCATATAATTCCAAATCAAAACAATGCAAGCTATTTAAAGACACAGTGCAAAGAAAGCATTTGGATGAAAACACTTGCACATATGCAATAGCAATATAAGTCACTAAAAGTATGTACACTTTGATTATCATAGAACAAAATATGATAATTTCACCACACCAAAAAAAAATGTGCTGCATAAGAATAGTGCCTAATATAATTGCACAAATCAAAATTGCATATACATATATGCAACAATCAATAAAAGTAATACACAAGGAATTGAAAGTGAGTTCAATTCATATTTTTCATAAAGCTACTAAATCTTGCGTATTTAATTCCATATGAGTCTAACAATAAATGATCATAACTATCATTACCCCAAACTAGTGCACATATAAACCCCCACAACAACAACATAGCTTCTAAATAAAAATTGAGAGAAGCCCAATCGTTGTATGTAACCACAGTCCTAAATCCAGAGAAGAAAGAACCAAAGTTGCAAGCAAGAATCATTCAGAAGTCGCATCACAAAAAAACTTCAAATCCATCATGTATATATAACAATGAAACTAAATATACTTGCCTATATTTTATATAAATAACCATAAATGAAAGCCATCAAACACATCGCTGGCAAATCTGTCATTCGTAAGGTAGCTAGTGAAGTCTGAATTCCACCAAAATATCACTCGCTCATATAAATTGTACATAACAGTAGTTGTAGTGGAAAAAATGCAATTCAATGTTCCCAATATTTATAACATAACAGCGGAAGCATAATTCAATAATCCTCAAATTAAAATTAAGGATCATATAAGATTTGGGAAAACATCCTTAATGGAGAATTATAAATACTCAGAACTTATGCTCTGATACCACTTGTTGGGAATTCCTTATGATTGGTTAAATACTAATCTTAGGATCTAGGATCTTGAATCTCATGATTCTCACAATAATATATGAAGCAAATGGTGCAGTGTCATACCTGAATCCATGTTTCTGGATGTACTCCTATGATCTACATTTTTTGAGATGAGTTTTGGTATGATGGTCTTCCTCAACAAAATCTTTGATTCCTCTTAGGACTTGCGTTTTCACTGTGATGGGGAGAGGAGAAAACTGAATTTTATTTGTTGTATTGAGACCATAACCTTCCTTATGTGTTAACTTATAGGGTTCTCATTAACCCCTATAGGTTAACCTGATGGGTATTCACCCATTAAAATCATATTTGTTATCACCTTTTAGAAATCTATGGAGTGTCAGTAATTAGATCACTTATAATATAACCTCCGAAATAAATAGTCGATATCATTGTATCAAATTATAAATTTCTAACAGAGTAGTCTAAGAAAGAAGTATGAGAGAAATCCAAATGCTTAATTTTGTCATTTTACTTTTCTTTCCATCAAGAAAATGTGTCTTTTGTGAGGACTTATATTTGTAAATACATAATATATTATAATAATGATAATAACCAAGCTTTATTGTCACTATTTGGATCGGCAACATAGATGAAATGAAATGACAATATAATGATTTGTTATAAATCATGTTAAGTAACAAAATATTATATCTAAATATTACATGATTATTTTGGATAGTTTTTTTTTTCAATTTCCGGATGTAGTACATGCAAAACTTTAGTGTAGATAATTTTGATATCCAAATAGCCTGTCGTATTAGTAATGAAGTCCTTATTCTCTCGTAGTTAGAATTCAATTCAATGCCTAAACTTTGCACTCTTTCATTTGCTTGATGTGTGTTTAATTGCTTTTGTCCTTTTGATTATAATAACAGATACTACTTCATGAAAAGGATCCACAAAATTCAAAAGATGTAGATGGGTTTAATTTGCCAACTCTGGTGTATTTGGCTCGTGAGAAGAGACCACAACATCACCACAATTTCAAAGCTGGAGCTATGAATGCATTGGTATTGTATATAAAAACCTCCTTTCTTAGATATGTAACGTAAATTCAGTAGCTTACTCATACTCAAAATAATTAACCAATAAGGTGTTGGTCTAGTAGTATAATGTTTTGCTACATTCTAAAATGACCAAAATATAAAGGGTTCGATCCTGAGAGCGACCCTTGTTGGGAGGGGCAATCATGCACCTCAAAAGGAATTAGTTTCTTACTCCAAAGTGTTAGAAGATTTCCTTGGTAGTACAAAAAAACTCTAAATAATTAAATGGATCAGGTTCTAATTTAAATCATTGAAGTATTTGATCAAGCACATTTTCTTGAACATAAATGCAGATAAGAGTGTCTTCAAAGATTAGCAACGCAAAAGTTATTCTAAATGTAGATTGTGACATGTACTCAAACAGTTCACAATCAGTGAAAGATGCTCTTTGTTTTTTCATGGATGAAGAGAAAGGCCAAGAAATTGCATTTGTGCAGTTTCCACAGAGTTTTGAAAATGTCACCAAGAATGATTTATATGGAAGTTCTCTAATACCAGTTACTGAGGTGAGTTAATATTGGAATTTGATTGTGAAATGAAAGAAAACATCTTGAATTGTATTATTGAATTAAACCATAAGAGTACAAAAAGGTAGCTTGCAAAACAAGTAATTAGAATAACTAACTTCTATTAATAACAACTACCTTTTATTAATAACAACTAACTTTTCAATTAAAAACACATGTTTAAAAGAGTTTTATGTTAGATATTTAAATTTCTAACATTTTACCCTGCTACAATTTCATCCTTTTAGAAATTCATAGGAAATGGCCTTGTCTAATCCTGATGTGGCACGATCATGACTTGATCCTAACAAGATCATGCCTACTCCTAATATGGTCATGACTTGATCCTAACACGATCATGGCCTACTCCTAACATGGTCATGACTTGATCCTAGCTTGATCTTGGCACAATCCTGTCACGGTCATGCCCTACTTTTGCACAAGGTCGTGGCTTGATTCCTTCAATTAGTCAATAGATGAAATCAAAAGCTTTACAAAGATTAAATTCTTTCCCTACAAACTGTTGTTGTATTATTTGATTTGGGTAGCTAACTCTTTTTTTTTACAGTAGTAGAAGTATAATTCAAGTATAGTATATTTTCTTCGAATGTGTATATGTTAATCAGTGAAAAGATTTCACATGTTATTTCTTTACTATACAGAAATAGCATTATGCTATTATTGTAGACCACCCCAATAATTCAAGTTTACAATTTTACTTGTATATGTAGGTGGAGCTCCATGGTGCGGACGGTTATGGTGGCCCTTTGTATATTGGAACTTGCTGCTTTCATAGGAGAGATGCTCTATGTGGGAAGAAGTACAATGGTAGATCCACGAATGATTGGATGAGTGAGAATAGCCATGTCATAGAAACAAACTTGCAGGAACTAGAAGAACAATCAAAGGCTCTAGCATGCTCCACTTATGAAGAAAACACTCTATGGGGGAAAGAGGTGGATAATCTCTTCTCAATGTTTTTAGAGTAAATACTCATTTTAGTCCTTTCATATTTTTCGGTCTTACTAGTTTGGTCCTTTAATAAATGAAAAACTCAAAAAATGACCCCAAAATTTTTTTAATCTGGGTCAAATTAGTTTTTTATAATATCTAATTTGTAAAATATGCTAAGAAAAAGACTAATTTAACCCATATTTAAAATTTTTGAGACTATTTAGGTATTTAATTTTTTTAGAGACCAAACTGATAAGGTAGAAGAACATAAGGGCTGAAATGAGTATTTATTCTACTTTTTAATACTTGTTATTTCTCAAGCACAACCCCTTAAGCTAGTATTAAACCATTAAGGATATGTTTGGCATGAAAATATTGAACTTGTGACTAATTTTAGGTGTGTAATTTTGATGTTAGATGGGTTTAAGATATGGATGTCTGGTAGAGGATGTGATAACAGGTTTGTCAATACAATCACAAGGATGGAAGTCAGTGTATTACAACCCAACAAGGAAGGCTTTTCTTGGTCTTGCACCAACCACCTTGCTTCAAACACTTGTTCAGCATAAAAGATGGGCTGAAGGCGAGCTTCAGATTTTGTTTTCAAATTATAGTCCAGCTTGGTGTTCTCTTAGAAGCATCAGTCTAGGCCTTAGAATGGGATATTTGCACTATAACTTATGGGCAACTACATGTTTTCCAACACTATGTTACTCCATTATCCCTTCACTCTGTCTCCTTGTTGGCATTCCATTGTTCCCAAAGGTAATGACTCATTTTCCATTATCATGAGAGATTTAGAACTGCTTTCAATTTTTTTATCCAGTCCCAAAAATTGAAAAACTCAAAATGATCCTCAAATATTTTAAATATAAGTCAATTTAAATATTTTTAACATATTTTAGAACATTTAATAGAAACTAATTTGACTATAAAAAAGACTAATTTAACTTACATTTGAAATTTTTTGGGACGAGTTTAAGTTTTTCAATATTCGATGGACCAAACTTGTAAGGTAAAAACACATGAGATATATACTCAATATATAAAATGCCATATAAATGCATCTTAGCTTATGTAGGATTGATCATGAATAATCTTATTCTTTTGTCTTGTCTTGAATTTGAGATATTTTAATATTAGAAACGATGAAAGTTAACTTGATTTAGTACCCATAAGAATTATTTTAGTTCATAGAGCCGTTAAACATTAAATGTGAGCAACTTAGTTCAAATTATAATAGCTATATAAAATAACTAAACCAATCCACTTAATGATAGGGAGTATCGTCAAGGTTAGTGGTTGAAGGAGGATATCAAAATTTTACATTTTAATGTGGTATTTTTAATATCTCACCCAGAGTAAAAAGAATAGGTAAAATAAATTTTGAAACTCTTTGAATAGAAGGAGAATTATAGAAAAAATATATTACATTCTATAGTTAAGTACATTCCTCTATCTATACACACATTCATAGTAGTATTTTCGTTTTGTATTTAAAGAAAAGTAAAAAAAAAGAAGGAGAAACACTTGAATTTGTTTGATACACATATACATGCACGTATTTTTACTTAGATAATTTTGTACTTTGTATTCAGAATGCATCTAATATATTACTTTTAATTGGTGGGTTTAACAGATATATAGCCCTTGGTTCATACCATTTGCATTTGTAATACTAGGGGAAAGTATTCACAATTTGTCAGAGTTTTTAATCTTTGGAGGCACAATCCAAGGTTGGTGGAATGATTTAAGGGTGTGGCTGTATAAAGGAACAAGCTCTTACCTATTTGCTTTCATAGACAATGTCTTAAAATTCTTTGCGCTTTCAGATTCACCCTTTATAATCACAGCTAAATTCATGGATGAAGATGTTTCACAACGTTATGAGAAAGAAGTTATGGAGTTTGGAGCCTCTTCTCCATTGTTCACTGTATTAGCAACACTTGCAGTGTTCAATTTGTTCTGTTTACTTGCCACTTTGAAGGAGTTAGTCCTTAGTGAAGGTGGTGTTAGAGCCTATGAGGAAATGTTGTTGCAGGTTTTATTGTGTGGTTTTTTGGTTTTCATCAATGTTCCTATATACCAAGGGCTTTTCTTAAGGAAGGACAAGGGCTCATTGCCAACCTCTGTTGCTATTAAATCAATAGCATTGGCTCTAAGTGCATGTGTCCTCTCCAAAATATTCATATGATGAAATCTAGTACTCTCTATCTTTGTTATACGTATTATTTTGATGTAATGTCTAACTTACACATGAAATAAGATGTACACGAAGTGTTTATTATTCCCATTATTACACTATTAATATATTATATGTTCAGTAGTATTCACAAGCGACCGAATGTTTATTCCATAAGGGCTTATTTGATTCAATCATACTGCGTAATTCTTTAAAGCAGGTTCTGAGTGAGTTATTTCATCTCTACGGTTTCTTTCCTTTGACTCAAAATTAAAAATCAACAAGCAGGGCCTTAAATTATTTTTTAATTCTTTTGTTTATTATATTCTAGACTCATTATATATATACTAATATATAAGGGCTTATTTGACTCATTACCTATATTTAATATTTCAAATATACTTATACTTAAATATATTTATACTAAGTATATTTGAGTATAAGTGATTATAGACTATCTTTATAAGAATAAGAATATAAGATTAATAAAAATATGAAATTACAAAAATAATTTCTATAACAATAAACAAAATACCAGGTACAAATATTAAATCGAGGTATGATTAATTTACCCTCCATTTTAGTGCCTTTAGTGGGCCTACTATTTCAAGCAATTGCGCTTCTTTGCTCTCATAGTAGAACATATGCTCTCATAATAGAGTAAGATATGCTAATTTCTTCCCAATTATCCATAGAGGGGGATGAGCATGGAATATACATTTGCAAATGTTTTTGGCATGCGAAACCGTCTCAGTCATAATAGTAATTAGTTAATTACTATTTTCCATATCACCCATACTCACTCCACTGTACAAATTTTCTATATTTGAGTTCTTAAACCTCTTTTCTGGTGAATAATGGTAATTACTATTTGCCACTGACTACTTTAAGCATTAAATGATGACCCAAACACATAAAATGCAATAAAACAGCATCGAAATGGAAAGTATTTGTTCGGATGTAGAAACTTTTTAAGAAAATATAATTTTCAATCTACCCACTTATTTAAATTCCACTAGCGAAAATAGGTAAATTATCATTCTAGTTCTTGATATTGCATATGTTTATTACTTTCATTTGGAGTGTAGATTCTCTGGTATTGAGATCCCTGATAGAATTAAGATATGTAACAAATTTTTTTTTTAAAAATAATGATTACGTTATTTTCTATTAATAAATAAATAAAAACTCTTTAAAAAAAATATCATTCTCACGGTTTCTGCTACTAAAGATGAGTTGAAGAACTCTGTCATCTGAAGAGTGCAAAAATAGTAACTTTACTGAAACTTATATTTTCTACAAAAATCCGATGTAGTGGTACACATCCTGCAATAACAGATGTTGTCTACACTGAAACCAAACTCTGTTTTTTTGGTGTAACCCCAAACAGATTGAACACAGCAGAGACCAGAGAGACTCACGTTAGATTCTGATTAAAATCTCCTTATAAGACATGTAATTTATAAATTAATCATTAATATTTTAGGTTTACCTTATTTATCAGGTTTTCACCTTTGCTAGCCCACTCACCAGTAATAATTAAATTCAACCAGTTCATGTGTATGATTCATCAGTCAAACAAAATTATCATTAACAAATGTATAACTATCTGTTTGCCAGAAAATTAGATTTTGTAAGAGAAATAAAGAAATCTTTTCTAGAATAATGAAATATATGATTTGAATATTTTCATTCCTTTTTATCTTTTTTCTAAATCAAGTTCGCAAATAAAAAAAATTATAAAAAAAAAGAGTGTCACACGTGTGCTGTGCTTTTGTTGCCGTTAGTGATAAGCACGCCTGGCATTCATCATCACCTCACCTCCTTACTTTTTCTTTCTTCCCTCTCTAAATTATTCTAATTACATTCGCTTCTTTTCTCTCTCTTACATTCTCTTTCTCTTTCTTCCTCAACTTCCACTTTACTCTTTTCTTCTTTTTCTTTCCTTCCATTTTCTGCTTCATCTAAAATCCACCTTTTCTCTGCAAATTTTTTTCCTTTCTTTTTGAATCTGCTCCGACCTATTCATTTCGATTGATTCCGTTTTTCTAAGTTTGAGAGGTCTTCAGTTTTTCTATGCTGATTTCAATAGAGATAAAATCCATTGCTGCTACTTCTGCTTATTTTTTTCCAGGTACGTGACGTTGAATCTGTTTCCGATGTTTTGTTTTACTTGATTTTTGTAAGTAAGTTGCATCAAATTTTACGATTTACGCGTCAATTTTGATCCGTTTCATGATTAGTGATTGAATTGATTGATCCGAAACCAAACAAGTGCAATTTTTTTATAAATTTTTGGTTTCCGATGTTGAAAACTTAGTACTTTTTGTAACTAGAGTAGTAGATGTTGATGTTTTGAAGTTCGGAACTTTGGAAAATGGTGTAGTAAGTAAGCGTTTGAGTGATTTTGGCATGTTGGATTCTCGAGATCAGTTCAAGTCTTGTGGCATGTAATGTTTATGTCTATGTGTGCTTACATATCATTTGTTACTCTTAAGCATCTTTAGCCTCCGATCAATCAATCAATCTTAGAATCATCAGCCCATCTTCGATCTTACAAAGTGTGACACTTTGTATTTCACTTGATGTGATTGATTGAATAAAATATATTTAAATTAAAAGTTTAGAAAGTGTTTTCCTGACCAATCACATCAAAAAAATATATAGAATGACATATTTTGTGCCATAGAAGATATGCTCCCGATACTACATATTTGATATCATATTAGGCAATCATCTTAGACTAGAGAATTGCTATTACCATGCTTCCTTTTCAGTGGTTACTCTCCTAGCATAAGTGACGGATAAGAGTGGTTTTATTATATCAGTCTCGTTTGACTACTATTCACACTTCTCATTCACCACTCATTTAATAAACAAGTAAAGTAAGGTAGCGCGTTGTAGGTGTGTTAGAATATGCCAGAACGTACATAACATATGGGTTCTATTACATGTGGGATGCGTTTTATAAATAGAAATGAGGTTAAATAGCAGTACATTTTGGTTCTATTAACAAGGGTGAAACCAAATGAATAAAAAAAGAACAGAACCAAATCACTCTATCCATCTTCCTTTTTATATTCCACTCTGGTATGTTGGTGCATCATTCGCTTCCTAAAATTTTAATTGGTCAATAGAGAGTATGAATAGTCAATTTGCGGTGCCAATAGAGTCACTCTTATACCAATGGTGGATACCAAGACATTTAGCTCTAGTATTTGTAGACAAGGAATTTGTGCTTGCTGGAAATGCATTTTGTTTTGTGTAGAGGGTGAGCCTCGGAGCAAAGGTAAAGTTGCTTACCATGTAACTTGGAGTTCATGAGTTCAAATTCTGGAAACAACTGCTTTACTTACAAGGGTAAGGTTGCATACAACTACTCTCCCCATATCCCACTATATGGGAGCCTCACGCATTGGGGTGCCATTTTTTAGTCGAATGAGTGAGAATGTAGTTGTTGACAATGACATGCTTGTTGAAATTGTGTTTCTATTCTTTGTTGCTGCTTAGCATACATATATCTTTTTATGGAATATGGAATGTACATAAGCTCTTTAGGTTTTGTACTTTGGAAAGTTGGAATTCCTGATGCTACATGAGAGAAGATTTATGTGAAGGCTAAAAGGTTAGGTGGGTCATGGGTGTTGGTTAATGATGCTCAACCCTTAGGTCTTCAGTATATATGTGGTGGTTAACAATATTTGGAGATTTATAGTGATGATTGCTATTACTTAATATATTGAAGAACTGGCCATTTTACAATCCTGTAGAAATTTATGCAATAGTCGTAGTTTTACTGTATTACAGGGAACATGAGCTCATTTACTTAGCATATAAAAACAACAACTTGGCTAGGCTTCCATTTTTTCTGTACCAATCCCTGGCAAATTTATCAAAGGTTCCACTAATGATGTTAACCTTCTGCACCATCTATCCCATCTCTTGATCAGTTTCTCAACTCTCCAAATAAACTTTTTTTCTTAGCCATGATTTCCTAATTGAAACAGTTTGTGAAGCATTTGAATTTCCAATTTCACCCTCTATTCTGTCAGCTTCAGCAATTTATCACTTTGATCTTACCTTTGTACACATCATATTATCTGTGGTTGCCTTTCAGGATATTTGCTTGCTACATTCAAGATAGTTTGTGGAAAACAAAATAGCAGAAGATTAATATGGCTGTTTCTATGAGAGATTTGGATTCAGCTTTCCAGGGAGCTGGACAAAAGGCGTATCCTGCATCAAGTTAACATATGATGATGTTTAAAATTTATCAGAATTTCAATTTATATTCATTTGTTTCTGTTCTATGCCTGTTCTCGGTATTTCTGAACTATTGTCCTTAACTATACATAGTGGACTTGAAATATGGCGTATTGAGAATTTTAATCCAGTTCCTATCCCTAAGTCCTCTTATGGGAAGTTTTTCACTGGGGACTCCTATGTGATCCTAAAGGTAATTTTTCACAAGTGATTACTCATTCATAGCATGCTAGCTGCATTTTGATATCTGCTGTTGTAGGAAGCTTTTGCTTCTGTTTATTATTGTGTCACTTGAAAATTTACAATCCTGCTTATTCGTTTTTCTATGGAAAATGTTTATTATGGAATGTCTATACATTGAAGACCTGAAGATATACAACCATGCCAAAGTTCATTTGAATAATTAAATCAAATCAATCTTGTTTCTTATGATAAATGTTCTCTCTTGCTTTAAGAACGCTCCCTACCCTGAAAAGGTGGGGAGTAACTTTAAAGCATTGTTATTGGATTCATAATTTGATGTTTCACACCATCTATACACTTAGCATAAACATGAAGGAATTCGTGTTGCCTATAGAAATAATACAGGAATTAATACATGAAGGCATTGTTATGGGATTCATACTTTGATGTTTCCCACCATCTATACACTTAGCATAAACATGAAGGAATTGGTGTGGCCTATAGAAATAATACAGGAATTAATTTACTCAAATAACATGTGAACATGCATATGCTTGTCATGGTTTCCTTCAATTGGAGACCATCAGCATCATACTGATTCTTGCTAGCAGGACCCACACATATTTAAGATGGCAGATCATGAAGCTTAGACGTTGTAACAGGAAGCTTAGACGTTGTAACAGTCAAGTCATTTGTTTATCCTTTTGTATTAAGAAATGCAAATTACAAGAAAGGGAGACAGTGTTTGTGTTGTAAACAAATTCATGTGAGAAATCTGGGCAACTATGCCTATAATGTTATCTTTTATGCCCTTTGGTTTTGGTAGAGAATGTGCCCTCAGGTTAAAAGAATGATCTCTGTATTTATAAAATATATTATTCCCCCTGAAAATGAGATCAGCTAAAGGACATAGTTGGATTCTTTACCATATGCCTTTTTTCCTCTTGCTGATAAAGAATGTTTTTGTGGTCTTTGGTTGAAGTCTCAATATAATCCTCAATAGCACCTATTTTGGCTAGATTTATATTATCCGCTTATTTTATAATGATTTTGGCCGCAATTTCTAACGCAGTTAGTTTTTATGGAGTTGCTTGTACATACTGTATCATATATGAAGCAATGTTTTCCATTTGTATCAATATTTTCTCATTTCTTCTTATCATTTCCATATAGACAACTGCATTGAAAAGTGGTGCTCTGCGCCATGATATCCATTACTGGCTTGGTAAAGACACCAGTCAGGTAATGTTATTTTTTTGGAGTTATGTAGTTTTTTTAGAATTTTTTATTTTATTTTTCACACTATTCTTGTTTAGCATTACATTAGTTCTAATAATAGCTACACAATTGGTACATAATGAATGTGACTTTAAAATAGGATGAAGCCGGTGCTGCAGCCATCAAGACAGTTGAGCTGGATGCAGCTCTTGGAGGTCGTGCTGTACAATATCGTGAAGTACAGGGCCATGAAACTGAAAAGTTTCTGTCTTATTTCAAACCATGTATTATACCTCAAGAAGGTGGAGTTGCTTCTGGTTTTAAACATGCCGATGCTGAAGAATATAAGGCACGGTTGTTTGTATGCAGAGGGAAACATGTTGTGCACGTCAAAGAGGTAAGTTTGGCATTCTTATCTGTTGTTGAGGTTTGAGTTTTGTAAATCATTATTTGCACCATGGATACAGACACACACATATATAGAAACATTGTTTGTACTTGTTTGAGTAGGTGTTTATGTTGTTTATAGGTTCCTTTTGCTCGATCTTCACTCAACCATGATGATATTTTTGTTCTTGATACTGAGTCAAAAATCTTCCAATTTAATGGTTCCAATTCATCTATTCAAGAAAGGGCTAAAGCGTTGGAAGTTGTACAGTATATTAAAGATTCCTACCATGAGGGGAAATGTGCGGTAGCTGCTATTGGTAAGTAGACTAGTATATGTTGAAGTTTGAAAGGTGTTTATTGCGTATTATATATTTAAGTTCTATATTTGAGCTTCAATGCAGAGGATGGAAAGTTGATGGCTGATCCTGAAACTGGAGAATTCTGGGGTTTCTTTGGCGGTTTTGCTCCTCTTCCACGAAAAACAGCCAATGATGATAAGCCTGCTGATCCTCACTCTCCGAAGCTGCTTTGGTAATATGTCATCAGTTTTCCATCTAGCATTTTTCATTTGTGTTTCGCTGCCACTATATTCCATTTTTTATTAAAGTGATATTTGAATTGAATTCATTGATGCTTAAATGTTTTGTCACCGTCCTCTTTCACCTACAGTTTTTAGGGTAACATTGAACTTACACCCTTTAACTTAGGGCCATGTGTGGATTAGATCTTAGGGTTTGGAATGGTGCAATTGACCCTTTTAAACTTCACACTTTGACACAAAACCCATTTTCTCAAGCAAATTGTTAAAAAGCTAAAGGAAGTGTCATGTGACTTGTAGGGGATACAATTTAAACAATCTGTAACCTCTAATAAAGTGAAAAGAATCAAATTTAAGTGTAAAAATAACAGTTAAGAGGAACAATCTATATATTTTTCACTTAAAATGGCACTATTGGAGGTTAAAACATGTTTTGATGGCTCACATGTACGTCATGTGACATTTCCTGTATGTTTTAATGTTTTGGTTGCTGAAAGGGCTTTTCCACATGAAGTGTGAAGTTTCATTTATTTATTTTTGTGAGGGCTCATTAACGCCTTTCAATTTTTAAAGTTTGATCTTCTAAGGGTCCAAAGTATAAGGGTGTAAACTTCAATTTGCCATCGTTTCTTATTTCCCTTCATCTGTCAAACTTACCGTGGTTATCAATATGAAGACTGCCAAAAAAATCTATTCTTTTACCCAAAGTTGTATTAGTTTATTATAGTGCAAATTTGAAAGTGATATGAATCATTTTGACAATGCATTGATGAAATTCATGTGTAATATTAACATGCTGGATTCTATAATGCTCTGGTTCTAATGAAATTATGAATGTTGCAGTGTTGAAAAGGAACAGGCAGAACCTGTTGAGACTGATTCTTTGAAAAGGGAATTACTAGACACGAATAAATGTTATATTCTTGATTGTGGATTGGAAGTATTTGTCTGGATGGGAAGAAACACCTCTCTTGATGAAAGAAAAAGTGCAAGTCGATCTGCAGATGTAACATCTCATTTCCTTATAGTAGAGCCAAGTATTTTATTATAAATTTTAATGACTCTCTAATTTATGTTGACCAACAAACAGGAGTTAGTCAGTAGCACTGCTCAACTGAAACCCCAAATAATTCGGGTTATTGAAGGATTTGAAACAGTGATGTTCAGGTCCAAGTTTGCGGCTTGGCCTCGGACCATTGATGTGACAGTATCTGAAGATGGTCGTGGCAAGGTTGCAGGTAGGTGTCGAATAATTTCAGTTTCACTGTGGTCTGCTTAGATTTTTCTAACAATAAAATTTACAATCAGCATCATTGACAAGATTATCATTATATCATCTCCCAATTTTGTTTATTGTGTATGACTTTGTAGCACTTCTTAAACGTCAAGGCGTAAATGTCACGGGTCTGTTGAAATCTGATCCAACAAAGGAAGAGATTCAACCTTACATTGATTGCACAGGACATTTGCAGGTACTTGCACAGCGAATCATCCATCGAAACCATATTTCTTGATATAGCTTTTCTTGGTTTCAGTTTTATTTATTTCTTTATTGGTTGTGAAGAACCAACTTCCCCAAAAAGCTTAAGATGTTGAGTGAACTCAAATGAAAGGGTTTAGATATTTAACACACCCCTTCACACAATAAGCACGGACTATGCACAGGCCCACCTCTTGTGCTGAGATTTTAACTTATTTCTTAATTATTTAGAATAATGGGGACATCAATGATTGAACTTCTGACCACATGGTCATACAGGCTCTAATACCAAATCAAGAACCAACTTTCTCAAAAGCTTAAGCTGTTGGCTGAAACAAATGAATGCTTGTAAATACTTAACAGTGTTTTTTTATTCTCTGGCCCTGGATAATTGATTTTTTAATGACATGTTTTTACAATTATTATAATTATAATCACTAGACCCTTAAAATCTCTCGCTTTCTCCCATCCTTAGGATGGCGATCAGAGTAAGAAGCAGAATACATAGTCTTGTTGTACATAAGAGCTGTATTCTATCATGTTCCTGTACTTGGGATATGTTAAACTATGACTAGTTCATACTAATTTTGGACATGCTGAGTTTCTGCTTATTATCCTTTGGGGAGAGTATTTAATGTAGAACTGGTAACACACCCCTTATTTTTGAAAACTGGATTGAATAATTAAGAAACACTAGATATTTATTCTGCTTATCTGTTAATTAAATAGGCTTTGACGAGTTTTATTACGTATTTGTTTTATTCAATTAAGATCTACTAGATTGTACAATTATCTATTGTTGTCCAGCACGAGAAAACTTTCATCTTTATTTTTTTCTCCTTTTCCTATTGGTATTAGGGTTTAAGTCATGCCTATGAATTGTAATATATTATGCCCATCTATTACACTTAATAAAACATTTTGGATATTTTTTATTTGCTTTGGGCTGCCGAACAAATCTGCTTTCCACCACTTCAGCAATCCTGTTTCCAAGATTCAATGAAAACATGTCTTAATTTACATTGAAGTTGTTATTGAAGCTTAAGACACCGAGTTGAAAAATAGGTTTCTGACTGTAGAGCTTTTTTATGCATAGTTGCAGTTAATATGGTCGCTGTTGTTTTTTATTGCTTTATTGCCATTTTATAATTAATTAATATCTGTTGACTGGTTGTGTGATCTGATGTTAAATTCAAAGTTGCTCTTTTGCTTCTGTGATTAACAACCGATTTACCCTAACTGCACAGGTTTGGCGTGTGAATGGTCAGAAAAAGATTCTTCTTACAGCTTCTGACCAGTCAAAGTTTTATAGTGGAGATTGCTACATCTTTCAGTATACATATCCTGGAGAGGATAAGGAAGATTATCTTATTGGAACGTGGATTGGAAAGAATAGTGTTGAGGTGAAAGATTTATTGTTTTATTGTACTTCTGCTAATATAAAAGATAATAATTTGATGTGGTTGAAAAATGTTCACCTGCTTGTGGAAAATGTATTGGCTGTTAAATTAGGATGCAAGTCCCTGATTTTATTATTTTTAGTTTATTTTCCTAACTGGTCCTTATGGCGAGACCGCGAGAGCTTATTAGCACAAGGTTGCCTTCTTTTTCTTCTCAACTGGGTCCTTTTACATGGACCTAAAAATAGACTGAACTTAGGGAACCTATCAAAATAGTTTTTGAAATTATCGGGATTGATTTAAAAATTTGTGAAATGTAGGGGCCTTCAGAAAAAATTACACTCACGCCCTGAGGTTTAACTTAATTACACTCACCACCCCTAATCTTTAAAACATTACACACCCCTAAATGCATAACAGGATTTATTTCAGTCTTCCTATAAGTTTGCCTTCAGATTATTATGAATCTTTGGTCTGGATTGTTTACAAGCTGTTTTAGTTGAAACGTGGAAATAGGAAGAAAGAGCTTCAGCTAATTCACTGGCAAGCAAATTGGTTGAGTCAATCAAGTTTCAGGCTTCCCAGGTAATTGTTCTTCAACATTTTTTAAACTCGCTTTGTTGAGATATTATTTTTGCTCATTTCTTCACTCCTTTCTAATATTGTAGGCTCGCATATATGAAGGCAAGGAACCAATTCAATTTTATTCTATCTTCCAAACCATTATTGTTCTTAAGGTTTGTGGGGTTCTGATATTGTGGAAACTATAAAACATGTCATTTAAAAATTTTCATTAGTACTGGCCAATTAAATTTATTATCATTGCTTATTATTATTATTATTATTATTATCAGGGTGGACTTAGTGATGCATATAAGACTTGCATTGCGGAAAAAGAAATTCCAGATGAGACGTACAGTGAGGATGGTGTTGCACTATTCCGCATCCAGGGCTCTGGACCTGACAATATGCAAGCTCTACAAGTTGAACATGTATGTCATATTTTCTCTTTTTTGAGGCCATGTCTCTATGTACTTATTTGTACTGCGCAAGATGCATGTTTGAATATACTCATTCTATTTATGTAATCACTTTCTTTTCATATTCTTTTGTCAACCAGGTTGCTTCCTCCTTGAATTCCTGTTATTGTTACATACTTCATAATGGCCCTGCTGTCTTTACATGGTCCGGAAGCTCTACAACTGCAGATGATCAGGAACTTGTTGAGAGGATGGTGGATTTGATAAAGGTCTGATATGTGCTAAGATAAATGTAGTAAGAAAATTGTCTAACGAACATGAAGTTGGCTCTGTTTTATTTGGGGACTGGGGTATTTATGTTGGACAAGCTGCTAAACGTGGGTGCAAATTTATACTCTTTCATGTTGAAAATTGTCAAATATATCTGGTTACCACCGTTTGGGAAATAGCCCATGTTGTGGGTTCTGGGTTCCATGCTAGCCAGTGGCATTCCTCCTATCCACATTTCCGGACCAGGAAATTATATTTTAGTGAAAAAAGGCTTATAACTTATTATATTAATTATTCATGTTTGTGAATTTCATTTTAATCTGTGAGAATAAAACAACTGACTTTTCAAACTTTCAAATGTTGCGAAAGATTATTAAATATATTTGTTATTTTTGTTTAGTCAGGTTTCCTTGTTTATCTGGTTCTGATATGGCAATTTTCTGCAGCCAAATTTACAATCCAAACCACAAAGGGAGGGTACAGAATCTGAACAATTTTGGGATTTGTTAGGAGGAAAATTAGAATATCCCAGTCAAAAGATTGTTCGGGAGCCTGAAAGTGATCCTCACCTATTTTCTTGCAACTTCTCAAATGGTAAGAGCTACTTTATTGCATGCTGGAAATATTTATATAATCCTCTCTCCCTTTTGAAGACAAACAGCTGACTTGTTTATGATGGTTTTCTTCTGCTGCTTGACTGAACGGTGTGCAGGAAACCTAAATGTGAGTACACCCATTAATCTATTATTATCTGTAATCAAGAGGGTGAGCCTCAGTGCAATGATAAGGTTGTTTGTCTTGTGACCTGGAGGTCACAAGTTCAAATCTTGGAAACAACCTCTTCGTTTGCGAGGGTAAGGCTGCATACATCTACCCTCCAGCCTTACTAGATGGAGTTTTGTGCACTTGGACGCCTTGTTTTACCAAATACTTGATTTTGATTTTGGAGTTTATGGAGATACAATGGCATGAAGGCATATACTCTTTACCATCAAATTTTTTTATTTATGACGTTAAGTTGATTATCATATAAAAAATGCTTAATGATGCAATCCATTTTAAGCACAAGTAGATGGTAATTTAGAAGATTTAAATACAAGCTATATCGGTTAACCAATAATGTTGGAAAAACATAAATCCCAGTACTCAAGAATGATGGGCAACAAAAAGCTACTAAACAGATGAAATACATTTTTTGGAAGACATCTAACGTCAGTTGTACAGTTGATTAAATCTGAAGATTGAACATTCTTTAGGTGTTGATTAAATTCTTTGTAGTGGCATTCAGAATATGCAAATATAATCAGGTTACTCTATTAGGTGTTCTGACATATCTGCAAAATGGTTACTGAAAAGGACAGAAAGTTATTCAAACTCAAACTTGTATACTAGTTGGTATCATGAGCAGCAAAATAGAAAAATATACTGCTAACATCATCAATGTAGTTCAAGGTGGTTATGGCCATCACAGCATCTCAAAAAGACTGATGGCAAACTCCTTAGGTGTAGAACACTGACAGAAAATTTGGTCAATGTCCTACCAATTTTGCTCCTAAATTTGTACTAAAGCACATTTAAGAAGTTTTCAGGGTGAATTTACTCCTTCTTAGTACTACACTGCTTATGAAGGTACGATTAGTTGGATTTATTTCTACAGAAATGCATTAATCTGAAGCATTATTTTCAGGTGACAGAGATATACAACTTTTCGCAGGATGATTTGATGACCGAAGACATTTTCATATTTGATTGTCACTCAGAAATCTTTGTTTGGGTTGGCCAGCAGGTTGATCTCAAGAGTAGAACACAGGCTCTCACAATTGGTGAGGTATAACTGATTGTGCTGTTTTTGGAAGCCACTAACAAGTATAATTTAGTATCTAGTATTTTGAAGACTTCATTGGCTTTTTAGTTATTTAATTTCGAATATGATTAGAAAACTTTGATATTTTTAACTTGGGCATTTTCATCATCTTTTACTAATTTTTTGAAATGTGTTAGAATTTCTAAAGTCAACTATGGATTTATTAACCCATTCTTTTGAATTGAACAGAAATTTCTTGAGCTTGATTTTCTTCTAGAAAACTTATCCCGCGTGGCTCCTATATATGTTGTCAATGAAGGGAGTGAGCCACCTTTCTTTACTCGCTTCTTTAAGTGGGAATCTGCAAAATCTGAAGTAAGTTTTTCAATGTAATGGCATAATAGTATGACTTCTAATCGTTTAAAATTCCTGACTGTTGACAATTTCCTTTTTACTTTGTAGATGCTGGGAAACTCATTTGAAAGGAAGCTAACAATTTTGAAGAATGGCCGTACTCCTCTTTTGGATGTAAGACATCTTATCTTGTATTTCTTTGTTTTCATTACAACCACTAACGCAATGTTCCTTTTCTTGCCTTATATTCTTTTAAGCTCATTTTTCTATTTCAAGTCAATTTTTCCATATTTATTTCTTGTTAGCTGGTTAATGGATGAAATGCTGCTTCTACTTAAAAGGAATTTTCTTCATATTAATCATTTTAGGTACAATAACATGTTAAAAGTAAGGACTCCTAATAACTGTTATTACCAAAACAAAAACAGGATAAAAGGATTCATAATTACTGTAACTAATTTAGGCTCTGGATAAGTTTTTACTAGACTAAAGTTGTAATTGAATCATGCATATTTAGTGCCTATTATATAAATAAATGAAGTACTAAAATGTGGTATAAACTTTTGTAATGGACTGAAAATTAGAAACAAAAAATCATTAATATAATGGAAATAGACTACTTCTTTTCTGCAGTTAATTTCTCCTAATCTCATTATAGCTTCATGCAACTTGTAATGTAAACATGATTTCCAAATGTTTCATTTACTATATCTAGGTTAGTTGGAAAGTAAAGTAGACAGTTTGGTTGAGGAAAATGCATATACATTGGAGGTATAAGGATCTAGACTGTGTTAGTGGTAGAAAGGTGGTTTGGTTGGACTGAAAATACTTGTCTTCATATTTTGTTTTTGATAAAATCTAGTTTTCATATATATTTTTTGTATTTGTACTTGTTTTGTTTTTGATTGACTGATTCATTACCAGAAACCCAAAAGGAGAAATCCTGTATTATATGGGGGAAGGTCTAGTAGTGTGCCAGATAAATCCCAGCGTTCCTCCCGCAAAATGTCTCTTAGTCCTGATCGTGTTCGTGTGCGGGGCAGATCTCCAGCCTTTAATGCACTGGCAGCTACCTTTGAGAATCCTAATGCTAGGAACCTTTCAACTCCTCCTCCAGTAATTAGAAAGCTGTATCCAAAATCTGTGACGCCGGATTCTGCAATATTGGCACCCAAATCTACATCTATAGCTGCACTTAGTTCTAGTTTTGAACAGCCACCTCCAGCAGGAGGAACTATGATGCCTCGATCACTTAAAGGTAAACATAGATGAAATAGTTGAATATTCCCCTGCTTTGAACACAGCTTTAAGTATCAGAATTTGCTTTAACGTGAAGTGTTTTCTGATATTTGGGTTGTTATGATGAGAAGCGACTTCAGTTACCCCCAAATCAAACCCTGAGACAAATGACAAGGAAACTTCTGTGAGCAGCAAAATGGAATCTCTTACCATACAGGAAGATGTGAAGGAGGATGAAGCTGAAGACGAGGAAGGTCTCCCGATTTACCCATATGAATGCCTTAAAATAACTTCCACAGGTCCTGTGACAGACATTGATGTGACTAGACGGGAGGTATAATGGACTATCTTTATGGAGCATCATCATCTCTTCTCTACTTCCTTTTCATCTTTTTGCTGTTTTCCCTCACCATTTGTGGATTTGCAGCTTATAATTAGACTTTCTTTAATTTTACTTTTGATTTATTTGAGCTTGATGCATACAGACTTTTCTATCATCTGTGGAGTTCAAAGAGAAATTTGGGATGACAAAGGATTCTTTTTACAAGTTGCCCAGATGGAAACAGAACAAACTCAAAATGGCTATTCAGTTATTCTGATTCTTAAAGGTATACTTTGCCTTTTGTTAGTTCCTGGACGTTCAGGTTGTAGTTGGAACAATTTTTTATTATCTTAAGTTTATATTATATTCTTCTTAATACTTGTATTTACTTGTAGAGTCTCTTTTTACAGCTCAGGGAGCTTCTCTGTTGGGCTGAACATAAGGAAGTTAAGGGACAGAATCAGTGTACTTTTTTTAGCATAGCTGCTTCTGCTCCCAAGAAACTTTTCATGAAGAGAAACTATAGATTTTCCACCTCTCCCTTTCTCTTTGTAGTGTTTTGAATGTTTAGGGTTAAATTATTTGTTGAGTTAATGGCTTGATATTATTTTGATAGAGCACAGGTTGTGTGTGAGCTTCCCTTTTTTTGGGGGTTTCATGCTAATCTTTATTTTATTTTTTAATTTAACATTGTTTTGGTAAAGCAATTGGGCTTGCAAATGCGGTCTATTTAGGTTGTATTGATATATTGAGGATGAAGTGTGTACAGCAAAGTGTAAAAACTAGCAAACTTTTCATTTGTTTTGGAAATAAAGTGTGATTCTTTCTTCTTTTCAATTGTAAGTTGTAACGACCAGTTAGGTGGTATCATGAACTTCGAAGTGTGCAGGACGATTATGGACCCTTCCTAACAGTGAAGAGGAACTAAGTTAGGACCGCTTTTATTTGGAGTGGAGTGAAAACCTAAAATGGTTCTTAAAATTTTTTGCTTAGTAGTTTTTGGTCTCTTAGGGTTAGTTTCGGAGTTTGATTTTGAAGGAGAAGGAAGAGAAAGGTAAAGCTTGGGAGCCATGAATTACACTTGTGATATGACTCTCAAGCCTTCCATTTCCTTTCCTTCTCCTCCAAAATTTAACTCCTAAACTAACCATTAATAAAAAGGAATTCACATTTTCGTTACTCTGAACTGAATCATACATGAGCTTATACAAGTGAGAGCTATAAGATTAGAAACTTACTCAACCTTCTTGCCAAAACTAATTGTAATAACTTTGTTTGTGATGCAAGTAACTAACAAGTCTTCCAATAATTGACTAATCATCTATGCAATTAACCAATAGTTTTATAGTAAAAACTGCCACTCAAGTTAGGCTATGTACATGATAGATACCCAACTTGGCAATAGAAATGTGATAAGAGGTAGCATGGAGACATTTGTAATAACATCATTCAATTAGGACTGAAAGATGGAAAGTTAATGGATTATGTTAGATTGAATGTTTTCCTTTGACAACCTATTTTTATATGTTTTGTATTCTCTTGAAAAGTGGGATTGTGTGCTAGATTGGCAGATGTATGGGGACTTGAAGATAATCATCAAATATCGGAAATATGAATCATTGTATTTCAAGAAAGATAAGCAAGAACTTGGTATTAGTCTCATAGGAGCTTATGGACACTGTATTTTACTTTGTAGACTTCTCATAAACAAGGGCGAAACCAATGAAAATACAATTGATTGTGATGGATTTGTGCGAATCTAGGCTACAAGCCCAATCTAAGTCAAGAAAGGCAATTGGAGTAAGATTAGAAGTAGAGAAATAGAAAACTCACTTGTCTAGTGATCCTTTTATATATATGAGAATATGTGATGACCTAATGATCTAAGATATTTGCAACATCTTGACTCACCTGTTCTACAAAAAAAAGAATGTTAGGCTCAGTAGGAGTGAGTGAAAAAGATTAACTTGCTCACAATCCTTCTATAGAAAGTTGGATCTAAGAAATAAGTACCCTTATTTGCATGTAATTTAGTAGTGGGGTCCATGGAAGTAGGCTTAGTGGCCAATACCACAATCTAACAAGATTCCTTCGGTTTTAGAGACTTAAAGGCCCATGAAAAATCTCAAGGGGGGGCCTAACTATTTGATACTGAGTTGTTGCTCTAGAAAGCTCTTGTCAAATTGAAGTATGGAGATGAGAACCCAAATACTTGACCTATAATAGTCAATCTCGATTCCTAATTTATAAGAGTAGTCTTAGAATTGTAAGGGATCCCATTGGGTTGCCACAAGGTGATTTCAAAAGGACAAGTGATTGGTTTGCTTGAATCATGTACAACTAGAGTAGGAGCAAGTTTCAGTTGAACACATGAGAGCATTACCAACTATTGGGTGTCTCACTTTCATATGGTATTGGCAATTAGGGCGGGAAATAGGGCGTGAAAGTTTGTTTTTAAATAGGGCGTGAAATATCACTTTCATATGGTATTGGCAATTAGGGCGTGAAATAGGGCATGAAAGTTTTTATTGGCAATTAGGATGAGCATGAGAAAGTTTGTTTTTAAATAGGGCGTGAAATATCATATCATGTGTCCTCTAAACATGGACAAGACGGACTTGCGGGCTGCGCTAAATAAAATTATA
>NW_017726231.1:254057-261090 GCF_001865875.1 Lupinus angustifolius | reverse complement strand
TATCCTCCTCTGCATCAGCCCATAACCTCCCAACAATTCTTGTTTCTTTTGCAGCCAAGACATTAGCCATCTGGCCATGCTGTTGGACTATAAATCTCTCTTCTTGCATTAGTTGAATGGCTTCATTCTCCTGAGTCTCCTCCACTGTTGTGTCCCTAGTGTCATCCTCATCAGAAGAGTTTTGAGGATCAAAGGCCTCCTCATTTGGGCAATGAGGGCCTACCTTCTTGACCTGATCAGATTGAAGGTTGACATTATTCTCAAACTCCAATTCTATGACCAAATCATTCTCCATTGCATCCTTGGCCACCTTCTTATTCTTGTCAATTTCAGATCTCTTGCTGGCAACATTGTTTGCAGCAGGGCCCCTGTCATTCATAGTCTTAGGATTTTTGCCCATTGTATCTTTCTTAGGTCTTGGAATCCCCACTCCAACCTCCTTATTTCTTCTACATACTGAGAGGAGATGACCAATAGATTGGCACCCTGAGCAGAAATCAGGGAGATTCTCGTATTCAATGTGCACAAAGAAAGCAAAGCCCTCTCTTTCAACCAAAATTTGACTAGGCAGAGATCCCTTGAGGTCAATATCTATCAAAATTCTTGCAAAGTTTCCAAAGGATCTACTTGAAGTTGCATCATCCAGGGAGATTGGAACCCCCAAACCTCCAGCAATAGAGAACAAAATTCTAGGACTCCAATATTCCAGCGGGAGACCTAGGATCCTAACCCAACACTGCGAGTGAGACACCTTCTGAAGGCTAGGATTGAAATCAGGGGACCATAGAGATAGCCTAAGAAAGCCTGGCTTTAAACTCCAAGACCCAACTGCACAGATCGACCTCATATCATCCACTGAGGCAAATGAAAACTCATAGTATCCCTTACCCAGAGAGATCATGCTCCATGATCCAATCATTTTCCAAAGAGCTTGAAGCTTCGTTCTGAGCTCAGTGAACCTAAGGGGCGAATCCCCCTTGGATAGGATGAGTCTGCCATGAAGGTGAGACTTGCACCTTTGAAGACCAGCTTGGTACTCCTCTTCAGGTATCTTTATAGCAATGGCATCTCCCTTGATACACGGCTGAGGTAGTTGGGAGATTGAGATGTCACACGTTGCTTTGAGAGCTTGAGCAAAGGACTTAGTCTTATGCACTTCCGAGAAAGTTGGAGCTGGGTCTTTAGCCTTGGGAACCTCAGCCTGGCCAGCTTCTTCCAGGTTAGCCAAACAGGACCAAGGGATAACTGGATTTTGTTTGTTTCGTGGGGATCCAAGGTTGTTGGAGTTCTTCATCATTGTGCTTCCAAGAATGTTGGAGTTAATCATTAGTGTTTCCAAGAAAGTTGGAGATTCACTTCTTCACTTCATGCCCTAGCAGAGCACCAATACCCAATCTCCACTCCAATCTCCACTCGACTTTTCTTGGTTAGCATATAATGATGAAAATCAATCATATATACTTATATGTTTGCATAGATGTATATGAGAAATATATATATATATATATATATATATATATATATATTTATAGATGTATATACACTAGTCATACAAAATAAACAATACATAATTTGCATATAAATATACAATGTATTTATCATAATAAACAATCATACAAATGAAGCATAATATAAATGCACATATATAGTACGAAATATGTGTAGTACATAATATGCATACAAATTACAAAAGGAACAATACGTAATTATATATATAATATACAAAATAAAAACGCATATATATAATAAGAAAATGATAGTATTTTCTCGCATTTGATATACAAATGCATATATAACAAATGGAGCATATTTTCTCACATTTGACAAAATATGTATATATTTGTATATTTGATGTTCAATACGTTCTCTAATAATGTCTGCGGGCCACTCATTTTTCTCATTAGAAATGTCTACGAGCAAATATGGCATGAGTTTTGCCCAAAT
Organism: Lupinus angustifolius; assembly: GCF_001865875.1. Classification (NCBI taxonomy): domain Eukaryota; kingdom Viridiplantae; phylum Streptophyta; class Magnoliopsida; order Fabales; family Fabaceae; genus Lupinus; species Lupinus angustifolius. The sequence goes on along the minus strand of NW_017726231.1, from coordinate 259,146 downwards.
TACTAATAATACTTTCACATCATTAATTTCATAGAAAGAAGTAATAAATTATGATTAGTAATGCCAAAGTGATAAACTTTATCCTAAAAGAATTCTTATAGATTTTAAAATAGATATCTTTATTTACTTTTATGTTTTTAATTCTCTTCCAACTTAACTTTAAATTCCTATAAGTGTCTAAAATAATTAATTAATTGAAATCATGAAATATTCGGAATTCAAACTCTTTATTACTTGACAACACAATTATACACATGTGGTGTAAGCATACCAAGTTTTTGATACCATTAACGGAGACTATGTCATAGTCTCTTTATTCTTAATTGTTTCATTACAATATTGTTTTATGTTTTGCTTTCTTTTGTACACCTCTAGGTTGTTGATCTTAGTACATGAAGTTTGAGTGACTCTGGGAATCGTGCAAATAATAATCACAGTGGAAAAAGAATTTCCATGAAGGAAGGACTTGTGATATCATGTTTCAAAGTTTCCGAACAAAACAAAAACAAAAAGAATAAGGATTTCCAATGACAAGAAAACAATTATAATCTTGTCTCTATAGAAGTCCACGCAAACAATCCACTAGAAAACACTTGTGGCTCCTTGTTCTAGTGAATTCTTTTTTTTTTTTTGGTATATAGGGTTTGAACATCTCATATTCTATTTGTAAGCACGCAAGAGACTACTCTCAAGGTGGCTAACCCTAATTCATACAATTGCTTATTGGAGTTAGACTCATCTAATAAAGTTGACCCAATAAAAAAACATAACAATATCTAGTGGTTTAATTTTATGTCTCACGCCTTATAGGTATCCATTACATATTTAAGTTATAATTGTAACACCACAAATTTTTTTAACTAATTTGCAAATAGATATATTTGTTGATTAACTTTAATAGTCAATTACAAATTATTTGAGTTAACAAAGTTACCCATTTTAGATTATCTAAATATGTTAGGCGATTATTCTTTTGTGATTATTTCATCTATTTTAGTTACTTTATGATAAATAGAGAGAACCAGAATCGGATATACTCACTTTCTCATACTTTTGCTTGAAACCTTCATTGATTAGATATATGGTGGGTTGAGAAAATGAATAGTCTACTTTATTTATTGTACATTATTATAAATAAGTTTTCTGCACTTTTATTGTAAATCATTGCTTGCCACGCTCATGTTACTCATGTTGGGATTTTTCTTCTTTATTATACTTTCTGGTTTTGTTGTCAATGTGAAGAGAGTAAACTCAATCCATGAAGATAATCATTCTTCACTCTCCAGGCAGCAATAAAGTCGATTAATTGTGGGGCCCGTGATTTTTTCTTTTCCTCTTTTATTGTTCCTTCAAACTCTTTAAGTTTAAACACTTAACAATTGTATTTTTTTCACATATTCTATTTTAACTACCAATTTCATATGATCTGAAAGATTGATATATCATTCTTTTTAGTGTATGTGCATGTTTATCAGTAACAAAAATTACAAAAAATAAAAGTGGTTTTCAATTTTGATTTTATGTTGTTGGTATTGCAACTAAATTATGGTAATTTTTTTTGTTATCGGTAACTTCTTTTTCAAAGGTTAAGTAGTAACGTCGTTTTTTATTTACTTACTTTCTAGTATAAAGTTTCAACGCAGACATCTTATACTCTATCTCTATATATATATATATATATTTACACTCTACAGTAATTGAAACTCCTATGTGTATTTTTGCATTATAAATTGTTGATCAATAATAGATTAGTTGTTAGTTTTTGATAAAGTAGAATTTAATTTGTTGTTTTGATTGTTGTTAACATGTGTATGAGAAAATATTCTAAGGTTAAATGAGACGAGGGAAGAACTAGTTTATTTGCTTGACAAATAAGCTTACTTAAACCTATATGAGGGAGGAACATTAGAGATGGTGGTATTATAATATAGCATGAGGTCTTCAATGATATTTCCAAGTTGGAGAATCCTTAGACTAAAGTGATTAATGAGTAGTTAATAGTCTTGATTGTTATGGACTTTCTCATTCAATTATTTTAGCCACTAATATTAAAATATTTGTGTCTTAATGATTGTATGTTTGATAATGATAATTTCATTATTTGACTTTATTCTATTGTCATATTACTATATTTAGTAATGAATATCCATGTTTCACTTATTATAATGATCATGATTAATTGCACATTTGAATTTTAGTGACATTTGGGGCATTGTCAATTTATTTTTTATTACTAAAGTTATTTCTTGAGCTCGTCCTGAGGATATGCCATGGTAAAAAATGCATTGGGGCTGAGACCATTAACTTAAGTGATGGTAATGAAAATTGAAATTGAGAAAATATTAATTAAAATACTTAATGGACTAACTTCAGTTAGTGTGCATACATTATTGCATTTTTAGTTGGAGTTTGAGAAAATAAAAAGATACGATGATAGAAATATCATTGCAGATTTGGATATAAGAGACAATGACGGTGATTCGTCAAGAAGCCTTGAGGAATTGCTTAGGTGGGATAGTCCAGTGAGAGTCTGGTTTTATAAATCGTATGACCAGGATTATCGTACATGCAAATTAAACGGTCTCTGACACCTCTTGTGCATATCATGATTGACAAAGAGGATTCTTGAAACGGACTAGGCTTACCACATAAGCACATTTGATAGAGGTATTGGAAAACAATAAATATTGTTACTTGTCGTTGTTAAGGAAATCTATATTCACGATTGCTTTCCCATTATGATCTTGCCCTTCATACATTTTGATGAAGATTGGTTGGTTGAGTTGCATTAGCATTACATGAAAGATGATTTAATAGTGGATTATGAGATTGCATGTGTCAATATTATATAGTTTTGATGAAGATAAGGATACAAAGGCAAACTTGAAGACAAAGACAACTTAACAAACAACAAAACCAATATTCAAAACCTCAACATCAAAGAAGACTTAGGTTAAGTGTTTTATTTCTTTAGAGCCTTAAGCTATTTACAAAGCAGGATTATAGGCTAGGTAAACCAAAATGGGAGTCTCACAAATATAAATTGAACAACTAAAAATAAGAGACTTGCATTAATACAAATATGATCATGCATCTACATATTGATTAGAGTGCATCAAAATCTTATATCTTTCGAAAATCATATATCATGCATTCACATATCATATAGAAGGTTCATCATACATTAAAGAAACTACTCTCCAACATAGTTAATCGATTACATTATGTGTTAATTGATAAATGCTAATGGGAACCCATTAATCGAATAAGTATGAGATTAATCGATTAACAGAGTTATAGTAGCTAAAAAATTTAATTTCTTGGTGTCGTTAATCAATTAAGCCATGTTTAATTGATTAAACAATGCAGAAATGAGTTTCATATAAAAACTGAATTTTTTTCCATTTGCTCATAATCAATCAAGTCTTGAAAATTTTCAGAGATTAATTTTCAAATTCATTTTGAATATAATTAGTGTTATGTGAAAAGTCTTTTAGCTTTCTTGATACATTAAAGTAAGATATGGTAGTTTCAATTGGAATTATCATTTGTGCATTGATTGTCAAAACCCAATTTTCAAAAACCTACATAAATCACACAATTTGCTATTTAGTCTTTTGTGAGATTTCCACTCAGGTTTTAGTATTGCTTTGGATTGTTAGATTAGCACAGTTTAGGTGCAACAACAATTTGTAATATTGTGACGTTTTTCTTGAGTTCTCTTGGTGTATTAGTGTCATCGTGTAATAGAGAATTGAGCTGTAAATCCTAGCTAAGGTTAGGTTGAGTATTCACTGATACAAGGGTCTTGGAAGTGAGTTAGGAGTGGCTGGGGCCAGAACCATATTGGTGAGGAGTATCCATAAAGGGATAAGGGTCAAACCATTCATGGATCTCCATAGTACATGAAAGAAGTCTTGTATTGATAGGAAGTATGTTTTGTAAAACATTTTACTTTCATTAGTGAAGAAAAATCTCCCAAGATCAGAAAGTGAGACCTAGATGTAGTTTACAAGTGGACCCCCAAATGAACTAGGATAAAAGATCGACGTCTCGAGTTTTCTATCCCTTATCTTTTAATTTCTACCAACTTATGATTTGTTTAGTTAGAATTCATTTGCTTATTGAGCTTACTGCCTGCTCTGATTCTATGGTATTAATTAGGCGTAAATTCGTTAAGTATACATCCCAATACGTAAGATATACACATCATTAATCATTTTTGTATATTTATTATGAGTTGAAATAAATGTACATTGTCGCTTTTGCATAATTTAATGTCTTGCCCCCTCTATGTCTTATGTTGCTTGTATGTATAAATGATTTGTAGGTGGAGTAGCTGAGTAGTTTGTCAAAGTTTTAAAGTAGTATAGTTTACCTATGTTTTACGAAGTCTTCTTAGCACTAGTTTCATAGCATAGTAAAAAGCAAGTTTGTGCTGCTTTGTCAACCACCTAAGCGGAGTATATTGTCACAGGCGTATGTCATGCTCAAATCCTTTGGATGAAAAAACAACTATTAGACTATGGTCTAAATCTTGACAATATTGCCATTAAGTGTGATAATACAAGTGTCACAAACCTATCAAAGAATCTCATTTTGCATTCTAGAACAAAACATATAGAAATAAGGCATCATTTTCTTGGATATCATGTGCATAAAGGTAATTGTGTTATTGAATTTGTGCAAACCTCAAAACAAGTAACTGATATATTCACCAAGCCCCTTCCTAGGAATTTATTCTTTATCTTGCATAGAAAACTAAAAGTGCACATGTCAAGAGGAGCACTTGGAAAGCTTGCTCACTATGTGTTTTGGTTTTGACGAGGACAACTTGTGTTTCATAAGAGCTTGAAGATCATCAACAAATCAACGTGCTTAAGTCTCAAGATTGGTATTAGACTTAGACTAGTAATTAGTTTAGGTTGAGTCTAAGGCTTAGGTAAACTCAATACATGTCTCATATGCATAAAACTTTAAATCATTTTAAGTTTTGAGATATGTCATTTATAATATGTTCATGCATCACATAAATACATGTAATCTGTGCATCCTAGGCATAAACTTAGTATTGAACATGTATAAATTA
>NW_017726231.1:253581-253957 GCF_001865875.1 Lupinus angustifolius | reverse complement strand
CAGTGGGTGTTCGAGACATATGACAGGTGACAGATCAAACTTCCTGGATCTTTCACTTAAAGGTAAAGGATACGTCACGTACGGAGACAACAACAAGGGAAAGATTCTTGGCACCGGAACAGTTGGTAACTCATCTCAGACTCTTATTGAAAATGTTCTTTATGTTGAAGGATTAGAACATAATCTCTTGAGCATAAGCCAACACTGTGACAAAGGTAACCGTGTATCTGTCGATTTTGATTGTTGTATTATTCGTGACATTTTATCTAATAATGTTAAATTTGTTGGACATCGTATAAATACTATTTACATGGTTAATTTGGATGATGTCACTACATTATTTTCAAAATGCTTTATTTCTAAAGAAGATGACATC
>NW_017726231.1:252687-253481 GCF_001865875.1 Lupinus angustifolius | reverse complement strand
GACTCCGATTTCGCCGGATGTAAATTGGATCGGAAATGCACTAGTGGTACTTGTCACTTGTTGGGCAGTTCATTAGTTGCATGGCACAGTAAAAAGCAATTCATTTGTTCACCGCCGAAGCGGAATACATTGTCGCTGTTGTGTGTTGCGCTCAAATCCTTTGGATGAAGCAGCAACTCAAGGACTTTGGTCTTAAACTGGAAAAGATCCCCATTAAATGCGATAATACAAGTGCCATAAACCTATCCAAGAATCCCGTTTTGCATTCTAGAACCAAGCATATAGAAATTAGACATCATTTCTTACGTGATCATGTACAAAAAGGTGACTACGTGTTTGAATTTGTTGAAACCTCTAAACAGTTAGCAGATATTTTCACCAAGCCCCTTCCACGGGATACTTTCTATGTTCTAAGGAGAGAACTTGGAATTCTTGATGAACAATATCTTGATTAAAACTGTCTAGATGTTTAGTTTATGTCTTGCCTCTATATGTTTATTAGTCTCTTGATTTAAATGAAATGTGTTAAAATGCAAAATGATATCTCATGATAACTTCTTTTTGTGATTACATATGTTTAGATTAATCCGTTAGAATGCATGCATAAGTCCCAAAGAGTTGAAACTGTTCTGCTTGTTAAAAACCTTTTTTTACCGTGTTTAATCGATTAAGCATTAGCGTTAATCGATTACCTGGACATCAGTTTTTTGAAAAATCATTTTTCATATGATTTTAATTGATTAACCATGCCCATTAATCGATTAAAACTAGCAGCTTGAGTGCAGACAACACTT
>NW_017726231.1:251646-252587 GCF_001865875.1 Lupinus angustifolius | reverse complement strand
TCTGTAACTCTGACACAACTGACCCAAGTGCATTAATCTAGATAAACCTCACCCCTAACCCTCTGTAATCCCGTAGAAATCCTCAATTTCATCCATATTTCACTTCATTCCCGTTTTCCCCAAATCAAAACCCTAGGTTAGGTTTGCCACATTCCTTCTCTGTTTGGTCTAACATCAATTCGGTTTCTGTATAACAATGGAGCAAAGTCGCCCAAAGAGGTTCAAAACTCCTGCCAATCGTGGAAGAAGACCGAAAGCTGGCTCATCCTCCACTCGGGACCGTGGTGACCCATTCTACTCGCTCATTCTGCAAGAGACCCATTTGTCTAAGTTTCAAGGACGAAAACCCACGTACGTAAGGTATGTTGATCTGACCTGGATGGCAGAATAGAAGTTCAGTTTCCCGCATGATATGGAGGCTCAGGGAGCCGTTAAATTTCTGGAATTAAAGGGACAAGTTTACCCTGCTCTAGTTAGGGAATTTTATGCAAATTTCAGATATAAGGATGGTAAATACTGGTCTATGATTTCTGGTAAACTGTTTGAGATTAGTGATGAACTGTTTATGAATGTTGGTGGATTATCATCTTCGGGTTATGGAATAGGAGACTGCTCATGGGTTAAGGATAATTTTGAACATACTGAGGTGTATAAGTCATTTCTTAGAGGACTTCATTTGTATATTCAGGGTCAATTGACCAAGGCTGGATCATTATCTATTGAGAACAGGCTGCTGTATTATATCATCACTTATATTTTGGTGCATAGGAACACAAATCATGCACATCCCACTGTGAATGATTTGCGTTTCATGTACGCTGTTAAAAATAATGTGATGATTAACTGGCCTAAGGAAATATTGAAGATTATGAACAATGTTTCTCTGTCGCAGTCAAAGCTGCTTCCCTACAATATCTTTATTTCACGGATTGTGGATTATT
>NW_017726231.1:251206-251546 GCF_001865875.1 Lupinus angustifolius | reverse complement strand
TACAGTATCTTTATTTCACGGATTGTGGATTATTTTCATATTGACGTTTCTGACACCATTATTGTTGAGTATACTGATAAGGATCATCTGGTTGGTGAGAGTCTGATTCACAAAATGGGTATCTACAAGTACAGCACTACTTGGCAATACCAGGAGGACTATACTACTATTGATCTAGAGCTGTCCAGTGATGATGATCAGGGTGGCATGGGTGATCAGAATGCTACTAATCAGGGGGAGCCTTCTAGGACAACATCACAGGATTCTGTTTTTGGTATGGCTCAAATGGAGGCTATGGAGCAAAGGCTCCACAACCGCATGGATCTTCACTTTCAAGGGT
>NW_017726231.1:250795-251106 GCF_001865875.1 Lupinus angustifolius | reverse complement strand
TGTCAAAATAGCTTATTTGGTTATTTGAATGGTTCTTGATCATATGAGATTTTCTGGTGCATAAATTAAGCTGGTTACTACACTACATTGCTCATTATGCTTATTGCTATTTGATATGGTAAATCTTGTATGACGTTCACTCTACCTATTAGTTATTTTATTGTCTAAACAAGAGCATTTGTTCAAGCCACCGAAAATAAAACAGGTTAATAGTTAAATCCCAAATTAATTCATTAACTTCGTTTTATGTTTAACTACATATCTCTGTCTACTTTTGACCTGGGTTATCTTTTTTATAATGTCAAAAGGGG
>NW_017726231.1:238961-250695 GCF_001865875.1 Lupinus angustifolius | reverse complement strand
AAGGTGTCTTACCACCAACGAGATTGTGTTGTATCTTCATTAGCTTAGAGTTCTTGGTAGAAAGAATAGGTTCTTGGCTGGGGCTACACCACAAGAAAGGTTTTCTTGGGCGGTAGGAAGGGAGTCAAACCAAGGGATAAGGTTCTTTAGTTTCAAGAAAGAGTCTAAGTGTTGTAATTGGAAGAATTGTTTGTAAAACGTTATTTCAATTTTAGTGAAGAAAAATCTCCTAGATCTGCCAGGAGGCCTGGATGTAGTTTGCAAGTGGACCCGCAAACGAACCAGGATAAAAATCGTGTTGCACACTTTTCTTTCCCTCTCTCTCTTTATTGCTTTAATCGATTACTTTGTATAGTTGTTTTAATTGTAATAATCTGTTTCTATACTATACTTTTGTAACTCTGATATATCTGTTAGCTCTGTATATTTGCTTTGATCTCAGTTGCTTGTCGTGCAAGAAACCGAATCTGTTTGTGTAATCTGAGCTATTTTAATCGATTAAATTGCTTACGTTAATCGATTATTCTTTCTCTGTTAATCGATTAATCTGGGGTTATTTCAGCATTATTTGTTGTTTGCGAAAAGCGGATACTCTGACCGCTACACCTATTCAACCCCCCCTTCTAGGTGTATTTTAGCCACTGATACCTAACAAAAACTTGGTATACTTGATGAATCATATCTAAGTTAGCTTGCTTTAAGTTCTTGATAACGTTCTTTTGTGATCTTGCAATATGCCTTTCTAATTTTTTATTTGAATGCATGTTATTTGTGCTTAATTGACTTCATGTTGTTCTGATTATGTATCTTTGAGTCTTTAGGATAGGTTATTTCTAGTAGTGTCTTAGCAAATATCTGAACCAATTCAAATTGTACTCAATTTAGATAATTTCTGCATTACTTTAATCGATTGCCTAAGCTACTTATTAAAACTATTAATCAATTAACTATGTTTCAATCAATTACCTGGACATTAATTGTTTTTACATAATCGATTAATTATTGCCATAATTGATTAAAATGGCAAATTTTTTAACATCGATAATCGATTAAATTTGTCATTAATCAGTTTCACGAACTTTTCCTAGTTCATTTTTGGTCTAAACTCTAAGGGTTAGTTTGGGAGTTGGATTTTGGAGGGTAAGGAATGGAAATGGAAGGCTTGGGAGCCATAAAATACACTTGTGAGATGACTCCCAAGCCTTCCCTTTCCCTTCCTTCCCCTCCAAAATCCAACTCTCAAACAAATTCTAAAACTCTAAATCTCTGCATTTTGTCTTCTTCCTTTAGATCTTCATCTAGTTCTCATCCTAAATCAAAATTAAAGCATTATTGGGTACCAGTAAGGTAAAACACACCTAGAGGGTGGGTGAATAGGTGTAGCGGATCACTAATCCCACTTTTCTGATTTATACGCAGAACAGAAAACTGCTGTAGTTCTTCGATTAATAACATGATTAATCAATTATGGACAATTGTCTTAACCGATTATGGTTAGCGTTAATCGATTATGTTGATTCTTGATTCTTTGATAAATAGATTATTATTGCAATGAAAACATTGATGATTATTGATCTTTACTATCCTAAATTGATTCTTGATTATACACAGATTATCAAAATTAGCACAGATCATAGAATGCAATTGAAACAGAAAACAAATAAAGACAGAATCATAAAAGAGATAGGGAAAGAGAAAGTGTTCAAGGATTTTTATCCTGGTTCGTTTGCGGGTCCACTTGCAAACTACATCAAGGCCTCCCTTTATGATATTGAGAGATTTTTCTTCACTATCGGAAACAAATGTTTGATTACACGCATTCTTCCAATACACCTAGCAAGAAATTTCTTCTTGAACTCGTTGAGCCTACACACTCGGTTTGACCACTCTATACGCCTACTAGGATACGACACTATTCGCGAATCTTGCCCAAGACGAAGTATCGCTCGATCAAGATTCCCTGGTTCGCGAAGACAACCAATTCTCTAATGTGATGATACTAACACCACCACGAGAATGATCCTTGCATAACAGAATAATTGCTGAGTTATTTACACACTTAATGCGCTGATAAAACTCTAATATCAGCTCTACAACCCTCTACAAAAATCTCACAACCAGCCTTAAACTAAATGTGAAGTTTATGCAGGGGTTTTCAAATGAATGAAAAATTATAGCACTATGAAAATAAAATCTCTTTTTTCTCTAAGAAAACTATGCAAGAAATCTTTCAAAGATAAACAAGATGCTTTGAAAATTCAGCTATGAGAATCTTGGGTTTTCTCTTTTTCTCAATGTAAAAATTGAAATCTATGAATTATGCACATTTGTTAAAATAACAGCTTTTATATATAACTGAGTGAAACAAATGTTAATCGATTATATACCACATTAATTGATTAACATGCTTATGAAAATCATTTATCAGTTATGGCTTAATCGATTATCAAACTCTTTAATCGATTAATAAGCTATAAATCCTAGGAAGTTAGCTACTATAACTCCTTTTAATCGATTATACCATCCCATAGTCGATTAACGAATTTCAACAAGATATACTCGATTATCAATCAAGTTAATCGATTAATATATATGAAAATGGCTTTTCTTAAATGCATCATAAACATTTTATATGATGAAAGAATATGCAACACATGATTTTGACATAGACGATTCTTTTATGCACAAAAACCATGTGTGCCTAATGCAAATTCAGGAATCTTACTTATCATATAATATATATATATATATATATATACTTAGATATAATGCCTCAACCTATATGATTTTCATTTTAGACTTTTGTGAGACTTCCATCTTGGTTTTACCTAACCTAAACTCAACACTAGGCAAACATCTTAGGACTCTAGACTTATAAAGCAATCCTAAGTTCTACGACATTGACATTGAGTATCCGTCATGTTGTTTATGGTGATGTCCAAGTATTCAAGCTTCCATTTAACTCCTTGTCTTCATAAAAACTAAGTAGGTTAATCATTGATGGTATCCTTTAACAATTTTCCATTTCAATCTCCCCCTTTTTGATGATGTCAAACTTTAAAACAAATCTTTTGTTTGATGGCTTGATGCTGGACATAATGTGTTTACAATGGTTGAATCAGAATGCGCTTCTCCCCCTCACTTTGTTCTCCCCCTCAAACCATGTAAGAGGTGATACAAGGGTAGCATTTCAAGATTACATGTGAAAGCTTAATAGAACCTGCAAAATAGCTCAAACAACATTTTCTCCCCCTTTTGATATGATCAAAATGCTATGATATTATATGATAGTAATAGCCAAAAGCAAGGAAAGATTTTTAAAAATTTACTAGTCTTAATCGATTAAGTAATCAAGGATAATCAATTAAGAGGTCTCAGAAGAATTAAACAGGTGCATAGTTTTTATCATTAATCGATTATATGCACGAAGTTAATTGATTATTTAATATAAAATCTGGCAGAAATGAATTACAAGATATATTCATTTGTGTAATTTGGAAAGTGTAACATAGAATGATTAATGGTATATATGATAATTCACATAATGTACATATTAACCATTCAATTTAAAGTAATACAAATGCTAGATATAGTCAAAAGCTCACACAATAGTTCAAACATAATCGAGGTTAATAACAAGATCACGATAAATTACAAAGAAAATGCATCAAGTACATAGGAAGTTCATAACAAAATATAACCAACAACAAAATACAATCTCAAAATTATATACACACACCCTAGACTCTAGAAAATCCTATCTAGGCTATTCTTGAGGTGGTGGTGGTGATGAGTAGCCATGTATGGAACGCACAATGAAGATGATATGGTCAAGCTCCTTGGATAGCCTCTCTTACTACTTCTAGAACTCAATTGCCATAGAGTCTCTCAAAGACTGAAAATGGCCATCAATTCGTGCATTTAGGCGATGTTCCATAGTATCCAAGTGTGCAAGTCCAAAAGATGGTTCCTGAGGCTCAACATTTGTCTCGGATTGTGGTTTCTCGGGGTTTGGTTCACGAGGATTTTTAGCAAAATATGCACCCTGTAAGTCTTCATTCTCGTTGGAATTATGATCCTCTTGATATTTCCAAACTTGTATATGCCCAATTTGTGAATAAGGTTATCATCGACAAGGTGCTCTCGAGAATTTGTAGTCATTGTATCCACATCTGACATGTCGATTTCATAGTAGTCAATGACACGGGAGATGAATATCCTATAGGCAAGCAACCTTGATGAAGATGAAGCTATTCCATTCATCACTTTTAAAATTTCAGAAGGTCAATTTACCGCAATGCCTTCCCTTATGGCAAACATTTGGTTGAGATCGTTGATTGTGTGTTGAGCGTGGTTGGTGTTTCTATGAACTAAAATATACACAATCAGATAATGCAAGAGTTGGTTTTCAATGGATAATGACCTTGCTTTGGTCAATTCTCCTTGTGCAAACAAGTGATGTCCTCTTAAGCATGACTTATACATTTCAACAACATCAAATGAGTCCCATAACTCATTGTTGCAATCTCCTAGCATGGATCCATCACTTTATAATCCTCCAACATCCAAAAATAATTTCTCATCCAAAACTAACATTTTTCCCATTACCATCGATGAATAAATCCCATCCTTATACCTAAAGTTGCTATAGAATTCCCGAATGAGCGAAGGATAAATCTTACCTCTTAATTCCAGAAATTTATTTGCTCCTGGGTTTCTAATCCATGTTGGTGAAGATGTAAGCACATATGAATGCGAGATTAAAGAGGCAAACATGCATCATATAATATTTTGATGAAGACAAACGACACACAAAGGTTGATGACGATAAAAGAGTGATAAAGGCAAAGGATTGGCAACATGCATAAATGTTGATGGACAAACTTCAGAGGATGAGAAAATCAACAAACAACAAGTATCAACGATAAAGTCAAGACTAAAATACATACAAGGCAAAGCATTCAAAAGAAGATCTAGGGGTTAAGTATTTTTATATCTTTATTAGGTCTTAAGATGTTTGCTTAGTAAGAGTCTAGGCTAGGATGAACCCTAATGAAAGTCTCACAAGCTAAAATCAATCACAACTAAAATGAGACTTACATGCATACATACATGATTTACATGCACATGTATACATACATGATAATATGTTTTGAATGCATGTAAAAAGAGTTTTAAATCATACATCATTCAAAGACACGCGTCATACTTTTACAAACCATGTAAGAGGTTCATTCATCATTAAAAATATATTTTAGAAAACCATTTAATCGATTAGGAGTCATATTTACCGATTAAGTTTTGGGAACATGTTAATCAATTAAATCATTTTTTAATTGATTAAGCTTATAAGATATCCGTTAATCGATTAAATCAGTTGTTAATCAATTAAATTGATAATTTTTTATGTTTTCTATTATTTTGCAGAAACCCGTTAATCGATTAAGGTTCATATTGGTTAATAACAATGAATATAACATAGATCATATTGGAAAATATTGATTTAGAGGGTTATAACACATTTTCGAAAACAGAGAGTTTTACACTTTATTGAGAAGATCTAAAGCTCAAACTTTCATATTTTTAGCAAAGATTTTCTAAGTGTTCTTTCAAGAAAATAAAAGGGTGAATCTTTACAAGATACCCGTTGAGCTTTCATTGTCAAATATGTGAAAAAGAAGCCTACATCTCACACATTGTAGTTATGTATTTGTGAGATCTTTTAGGGGTTCTTAGATTCATAAAAGATTGTAAAATATGCACATTGAGGTGCATATGTAACTTGAAGTATTTTTGTTAGACTTAGGCAACAACACGTTCTCTTGGTGTGTTTTATCACCAAAGAAAGATAATAGGTTTGGGAAAACCCTAGCTGTAGTTAGGTAGGTGTCTTCACGAGAAGCAAGAGGTCTCGGTTGTAAGCGATACTTAGGCTGGGGCTAGAGTCGCGAACGATGAGGTATCCTAGTGGGCGAGCTTTGTAGTCAAACCAAAATAGGGGATTAAGATCCAAGAAAGGAGCATCTTGATTCTTGTATTGGAATTGTATTTATAAGAAACATTGAAGATTCCATAGTAAAGATAAAATCTCCCAAGATCAGGAGGGCAGGTCTGGATGTAGTTTGCAATGGACATCAAACGAACCAGGATAAAAAGCTGAGTCTTATTCTTCTTTCCCTAATCTTTTTACATTTCTGCATTACTTGATTTACGTAACTTAACATGCATATAATTGCATATCTGTATTGTGCATTTACTGTTCTTAATTGTCTGTAGAATTGCATGTAAGTTTGGTTGAATCTTGGTAATCTTAGATGATCGAAAGAATTCTGTTTACACTGCAAATGAACTAGATAATCGATTAATTAGTTTAGATAATTGATTATTAGTAGATCGAATTAATTGATTAATTTGAGTAGTTAGTCGATTAAGAGCGTATGATTTAATCGATTAAGTCTGTAATTAATCAATTAAACAGTGTGTAAATTTGTATAATTTATGTGTTTATCGAGCGACGGTCATTGTGTACCGTATCACCTATTCACCCCCTCTAGGTGAGTGGTAGAGTCCCATGGGACCCAACAAGTGGTATTAGAGCTAGTACGACCGTGCTAGCTTAGCCGCTTAGATCGTTGACCCTAGACACTTTTACCATGGGCTCTTCTAACCAGTTTAGCGGCGATGGCCCATCCATCGAATGCCCTTCGATTTTCATGGCGAGGGGAACTCCTACTGGAAAATCCGAATGAGGATTTTTATTGAGGCCATCGATACGGAAATTTGGGATTCCATGGAAAATGGACCTTTCGTTCTACTACACGTAGTGAATGAAAAAACGAAAGAGAAACCTAGAAGTCTCTTTACCAACAAGGAAAAGAGAAAAGTGCAATTTGATTTGAAAGCGAAAAACATTATAACCTCCACACTCTCATACGATGAGTTCTTTAGAGTTTCTCAGTGCAATAGTGCCAAAGAAATGTGGGACACTTTACAAGTGATCCACGAAGGCACTAGTGAGGTCAAACGTTCTAGATGGAATATATTGATGCATGAGTATGAATTGTTTCGCATGTTTTCACATGAGTCTATTTACAAAAACAATTTACTCATATTATTAATCATCTCATTGCATGAGATAAATCATCTGCCAAACAAGAAGTAACTGTTAAAGTGTTGAGATGTCCAAACAAGAAATGGCAACCCAAGGTGACTACCGTTATGGAGTCAAAGGACTTGGAACAAATGACGCTCGCAACTCTATTTGGAAAACTTAAAGAACATGAGCAAGAGTTAAGACGTTTGACACTCAATGAACAAATGGACGAGAACATTAAAGAAACCTCCTTCAAAGCAACAAGATCAGAAGCAAGAAGTCAAAAGGACATATTTGATGATAGTGAGTCCGATTCCGACACGAATGAGGAAGCCATGTCCCTCCTTATCAAAAAATTCAGAAAGTACCTAAGAAAGAATGGAGGAATGAAGAAGTTTCACAAGGAAGATGAAGATAGTTCGATCAAGATGAGTAAGAATCCCAAACACAATGCATCTTGCCATATGAATGGGAAAGTAGGATGCATGAGGAACACATGCCCTACCACTTCCAAGAAGATTGAACAAGATTGCAAGAAAGACTCTAGGGACATCAAATCTAAAAAGGCATATATCATTTGGGATGAACCCGAAGATGATGATTCGTCAACAAGCATCTCGAAAGATGAAGAATCAAATCTAAAAAGGCATATATCATTTCGAACTCTTGTGAAGTAAGTGAGCAAAATGAGCCTAGTGAGGTATACTCAAACGATTCTAGTTCAAACTCTGATATATCTCTCACGTATAACATGCTATATGATGCTTATGTTGAAATGCATGAAGAACTTAAAATGTTAGCTAAAAAGTGCATGAATAGCAAAAGGTTAATTTTAGATCATGAAAAGAAAATATGTGAATTGCAAAATTTCATTGATATGCTGAAAATTGACAATGAAACCTTAGATGCTAAATATGCTAACTCTTCATGTGATTGTACTTCTAACTTAAATGTGATATCTATTTGTGAAAATTACATTTTCATGAAAAATGAACATAATGTCTTAAATAATAAACTTGTTAATTTCACATCTAGTTATCATAATTCAAACAACTTACTTGCTACATATAAAAATGATGGGATTAAGTCTAGTTTGGAATATATGCATGCAAATAACATATTTCACAAGACACAAGTAAATATTCTGAAAATTTCACATCGTGAATCACCTACTTGCTTTTATTATGGATTGTGTGGTCATACCTTGAATGCATGTAATGTTAGAATGCAGGATATTCCAAATGGAAATTGTATGTGGATTACTAAGAAACAAATTCCCCAAGCTACTAACATCAAGGGACCCAAGCTTAGTTGGGTACCCAAGAAAAGCAAGTAATTGTGTGTTTGTAGGTGTGCCTAAAGACATATGGACTTCAACTTTCATATGGGAAGCAAGTGTTCTAGGCACATAAGAAGGTGAGAAGATCAAACTTCTTTGACTTTGCACCAAAGTAAAAGAGACTATGACACATATGACCAACTTGTCATCACAAATACTTGAAGATAGGAAGCATTGTGAAACAAAGGTAAAACAATGTATCGTTTCTTAACTACAAGCATTACATACTTATGTGTCATAGATATATTATAAAATGAAATCCTAGCAAGGCCATAAACTCAAGAATCATGATATCCNAAATCATTTTTAGGCCTAATGCTTTATGTTTCACATTTACATGCTCTCAAATGCAAACATGATATTATTGAATAAGTATATGAATCCTTTAACCATATTTTGATTGATAAGTAAATGTAGAAACACCATTAAGGATTTTCTAATCATGTTGAAGCACAACTAGTTAAATCTCACATTAATGCAAACTTAACCAAAATTATGTTTTTTGAAAGCTTATGCAAATTTAATGCTTGATTAAGTCATCTCCAAAAGAGGAGACGAATGGTATGCTTACTGTTTTGTAGGTACAAATGAGGATAAATACTTCAAGAATTGATATTCTATGCAAGAAAAGGACAAGAATCACAAATTGAAGAAAGGCCAAAGAAAACATCAAATATGGCAAACTTCAAACATCTTGATAAATACGAGGTAAAGCATGTGAGGTAACCTAATATCGTGATAAATATTATCCTAACGATTGGTATCCGACATATTACCTAAGTGTTTGAATGCATGCTTGATTTCTAGATAATCCTAAAAGTTCACTTATCGCCATAATTTGCATGTAGTCTTAATTGTAAAATGTATTCTTGCTTGTATATGCTTTTATGCTATTTTGGCTTTGTATTAAGTGCACATTAGATGTTTAGGATATACCTTTCTCTTAGAATCTTAGCAAACCTATAAACTAATTCAAACTGTGCCAAAATCTGTTTTTGTGACTCATTTAACCGATTGTTCTGTGTTTTAATCGATTACCTGGACTTTTTAAAATTATCTTAATCAATTATTTGTTCCCTTAATCGATTACCTTAGCTAAAATGTTTTAAAATCTTAATCGATTAACCTAGAACATAATGGATTAATTGTGTTAAAATTTTAATCTCGTTAATCGATTAACACAGAGGTTAATCGATTAAGTGCAGTAATAAAACAGATTCTACAACAGTTCTGGGTTATGTTTTTGAAAACCCTGACCTCGTCAACCCTGTCCTCTGCTCTGAAATTGATCCCTCAATTCTTCCTCAATCACTTATTAGAGCTATCCATTCTCTTCTTCTTCCCTTCTTTTGGTTGTTGCATTGTAATTTTCCAAACTCGTTTAGTTTGTTTTTGTGCTTTGACTTGAACAATGTAATGACATAACATGCTATGAATGAATTGGTTTTGTGTTGTTAATATTGAATTATGTACTGCTCTTATTACTTTTGTAAATTACTTGATGAATGGATGAAAGAATGTTAGAAACTTTCAAATTTATTTGCATTGATCTAATTGCGTTTACTTTTCAATTAACAAGTGGTATTAATTCACAAGTGGTATCGAAAGTGGTATGTAAATAAGTGATATAAAACAATTGGCATCTGTATAAAACTAGTGGTTTGAAACCTGTGATATCAAACTGTATAAGTTTCTGCTATAACATGTGGCCAAAACTGAAATCTGCCATATCAGTATGTTTAATCGATTAAGCACAGGCCATAATCGATGAACCTACACCTAAAATGCAATTATGGGCAAAATTAAATCACACTTAATCAATTAAGTAATTATGTTAATCGATTAACTTCAGTAGAAATTGCATTATTTGTTCATTCTTTTGGCAATATACTTTCATATATGACTTTGCTTTTTGATCATGCCAAAAGGGGGAGAAATGTTATTGTTTATGTTTTGCAGGACTTACAAGAGAAGATAAGTGGAGGCTTCCGCAACAAAAAGAATAAATTGCCCAATGCTCAAATTGAGGGGGGGCACGAGGGAGAAATGTGCATCAACTTACAAGAACAAGGCAAAACAATTTGATTGTCATCAAGCAAATCCAACAAAAAATTGTTAGATCCAACAAGTTGTTAACAAATGTCAGCAAGTGTATGACATATGCCAAGAAGTGTTTGCCATCATCAAAAAAGGGAGATTGAAGATGTAAGCGTGCATGAATGCGAGATTGAAGAGGTGAGCATGCATCACATAATGTTTTGATGAAGACAAAGGACACACAAAGGTTGATGAAGACAAAAGAGTGATAAAGGCAAAGGATTGACAACATGCATAAATGTTGAAGGACAAGCTTGAGATGAGAAAATCAACAAACAACAAGTATCAACGATAAAGTCAACACTCAAGTATATATAAGGCAAAGCATTCAAAAGAATATCTAGGGTTTAAGTATTTTTATATATTTATTAGGTCTTAAGATGTTTGCTTAGTTAGAGTCTGTAAGAATGAGATTGCAACTAGGGGGGGGGGGGGAATTAGTTGACTTAAAATTGTTGCCACTTTTTCTGCAAAATCAAGAGCTAACGTGCAGCGGAAAATATATGCATAAATTAAAAAAAGAGGCAAGGGAGAAGAGAATACACAAGTATTTTTATATTGGTTCACTTTCTTGTCCACTGAAGGCTACGTTCATTACTCTTGCAGCACAAGAGATTTCTTCACTGAAGATTATGAGTTGCAATTACAATATCTCACCCCGAGATCTCTATGTACCTTACACACTCCCTAATCCTTATTCACTCTTCGAAAAACACCTTTCCAAGTGATTCTAACCCCCTTTCTTATCACACCCTTGTGAAAGAAAGTATTCTACAATAGAAATGAAGAATGTACAACAATGGCAGATTACCTTTACAAGTTTAAAAGTAATTTAACTTGCAATCCAATCAACTCTTTTATATACTTAGTAATAATTCTCTTTATAAGTTGTTAAACTTTGAAACACTTTACTTTAAGCAACTTCAGAAAAATCAACTTTGAATGTTTAAGAACTAGTTGCCAAAAGTGCAGAAAATAATTTCAGAAAGTATGTAAGAGCTTTTTGAAAATTGTATGAGAGTTGTGTTTTTTGTGTTGTGAGATTCAATGCCTTTAAATAGACTTCCAAATCACCCATAGTGCCTCTAAGAAAAGTTAAGAATAGATAGGAGTGAAGACATTTCGTTTGGGATGAAAACCTTTCATTTTAAAATATGAAATC
Source organism: Lupinus angustifolius (assembly GCF_001865875.1). NCBI lineage: Eukaryota > Viridiplantae > Streptophyta > Magnoliopsida > Fabales > Fabaceae > Lupinus > Lupinus angustifolius. The sequence goes on along the minus strand of NW_017726231.1, from coordinate 239,004 downwards.
TGATACAACAACTCTCAGTAATCGATTACAACCAGTGGGTAAT
>NW_017726231.1:201204-238861 GCF_001865875.1 Lupinus angustifolius | reverse complement strand
CTTTTTGGTCATGTTGGTGTCTTGATCAAAATCGTGCAGCAAAGATCTTCTTCACAATCTCCCCCTTTTGATGATGACAAACCAATATCTTCTTTAACAATGTAGTTTTCTGAGAGCAGTATACTTTGAGATATGTTAAGATGACTTGAGTATGCTCCCCCTTTCATTTGGAGTTATGTGCCTGAAATGTTTTAAACAGAAAATACACTTCTCCCAACTTTTCTCCCCCTTTTGACTTCATTAAAAAGTAGAAAAGCCAAGAGTCCAACACAATATATATAGCATACATATTTATAAGATATAAAATAAACATTGCATTGCATATCATAAAACATTGATGTTTAGATATTTGTTCACAAACAGCAACAACAAAACAACATAAAGCAAATTTTGTCCAAAAATATGAAATGATTACAACCAGAGAATTAGTAAATTGTTCAGAATTATGCATCAAAACAAATAGAAATCCTTGACACAACCTAAGACTCGGTCTCAGGAATGTCTTCATCAACGTCCATGCTACTCAGCTTAGAAGAGAGACATGAAGTTCAAATGGATTTGTTGATTCTGAGTATCAAAGGCATCCATCTAGTTAGTTATGTAGCCTCAAAGATAAAACAACTCATCCATAATCATCTGATTGGTAGGCATGACAACATATGAGGAAGATTGAGCATGAAACTCAGAAGGTTGAGGTTCAGGAAGGTGAGGATTGGCAGATTCTGGTTGATCAGCAGGTGCATTTGGTTTATCAGATCGATGTTTATGGTCATGAGGGTCTGGAGAAACCCATTTTGTGGACAACTTCCACATCAATCTTGCTTTCACGAAGATTTAGAGCGACCTTTATTTCAACATTAGTAGAAACATCGAAATGTTCAAGAATATTGGTTATGAAAATTGCATAGGGCAAGGGGCTTTGAGTTCCTCGAACATTCCACATTTGTCTCATTATCATTTGAGTCCATTTTATTTTGATGTTAAACTTCATAGCATACATCAATTGGAGTTCTATGTCACTAATTTGAGAATGGTTTGAAAAATTCGGTAAAATGACATAGCTCGGAAAATAATGAAGCAAACGATCTTCAAGCTTGAGATGCCCAATAGATAGGATATCTCTATTTTTAACAGTCTCACCAAAGCCCTGTTGCTTACGCATTTCTATTTCCTCTTTGGAAATTCTACATAGAGAATGGTAGAAATCCTTACGATCATTGTTATCTCATTCACAAACAAGGCTGGAACCTGTTATGCTACCTTGATAGGGTATGTTACAGAACAATGAACTGAAAGATTTCAAATCCAAAACAATGTATTTTCCTTTCACATAGGAAGTAAGACGATTTTTTCGAAAGTTCATGTTGCAGTAAAATACTCGAACAGGTTCAGGATAAATGACATTGGTTTCACAACAAATGTCAAAAAGATTTTGTTGCCGTAAAAGATAAGGAAAAAGAAAGTTTTCAAATTCAAAAGACTTTATGTTGCTCATCATTAGGCAGAAGTCTTGTCAAGTCAAGAGGGTTAGAATCGAAAGATGAAGTTCCTTGGTTCCTTTGAGTCACATTTTTGCGATGGTTCTTTTATCTAGAAAAGGAAGCCATGGATTGAGGTTTTTAATTTTTTAGGTTTTTGGGTTTTGGAGATTTGGGTTTTTTTATTATTTAAGCCACTACACACGAAAATGATGGTGTAGAAGTGTTTAGAGTTGACAATATGATATGAATAGACACAACAATCACCCAAAATGGATCAAAAATGAAGATTTTAGAGATAGATGACGCTGAACACGAGTTGAGGAAGATGAGTTTGAAATTTTTTGAAAAATGCAGAAAAATCACATATATGACTGCACAGAGTAATTGATTACTCACTATGAGTAATTGGTTACTCAAATTAAAAACTTTAAAATTTTCAAATAGCAGCTTTGAGTAATCGACTACAATATTTGCATAATCGGTTACAAAAACTCTCTGTTTAACCCTGTAACTGGTTACTCTCCAGAGTGATCGATTACTGACCCCATAAAAACTTATTTTTATGCATATTGATGCTATAAAAATGATTTTTAACCCACCATTTGAAATTTTTAAACATAAAAAAGCACTTTTAAGTACAAGTAGGCATGAGATAAACATAATGAAGCACACATATAATCATATAATCATGTTAAGATAGGTAAGCTTCATCAAGAATGCCTAATTCTCGGCTAATTTTGTAAAAAGGTTCTTTAGCCTATGATTTAGTGAAAATATCTGCTACTTGGTTATGAGTATCAACAAATTCAACGATCACATCTTTCTTTTGGACATGGTCCCTAAGGAAGTGATACCTTATATCTATGTGTTTGGTTCTAGAATGTATAACTGGATTCTCTGTGAGGTTTATAGCACTAGTATTGTCATATCTCAGAGGAGCGTAGCCTAAGTCTAAGCCATAATCTCGTAATTAGTGCTTCAACCACAACACTTGGGTACAACAACTACCTAGTGCTATATATTCTGCTTCAGCAGTGCTTAGAGAAACACATGCTTGTTTCTTGCAAGACCAAGAGACTAAAGCATTTCCTAAAATGTGACAAGTACAACTTGTACTTTTCCTCTCAGTTTTGCATCCAGCAAAATCTCAATCTGAATAACCAACCAAATCACATATAATTTCGTTAGGATACCACAACCCAACGTCAGTTGTGCCTTTAAGATATTTCATGATTCTCTTAACAGCAACTAAGTGTGATTCTTTTGGTTTAGATTGACAGCATGCACACAGACATACATTGAACATGATATCAGGTCTACTGGCAGTTAAGTATAATAGAGATCCAATCATACCTCGATACTTTGATATTTCAATGCACTTTCCAGCTTCGTCTGTATCAATGTAAGTACCAGATTCCATAGGAGTAGCTATCGCCTTGTTGTCATCCATATCAAATCTTTTCAGCAAATCTCTATAATACTTGGATTCACTTACAAAAATGTCATTATCAAGTTGTTTGATTTGTAATCCAAGGAAGTAATTGAACTTCCCCGTCATGGACATTTCAAACTCTCCTTGCATCATTTTGCGAAAATCACTACACAAAACTTCATTAGTAAAACCAAAGACAGTAATGGATTACTCTGATCATTTTTAAGTTGGATAACTCTTTTCTCCCACACGTAACCTGTTACATAGATGTAGTAACCCGTTACACACTATTTTTGAAAATTGTTTTAAGTATATTGAAGTGTTCCAATTTTATTTTTAAAATAGTTTGAGCATTACTACTATTGTATATTCAAGAGTACAGAATATAAGTACCTATTTTGACTTAGACTATTTTTTCTTGAAGCTTTGTCTTCTCTGTCTTCATAAGTATTCTTCCTTTTCTTCTTTTTGGCCATGTTGGTGTCTTGATCAAAATTGTGCAGCAAAGATCTTCTTCACAATCTCCCCCTTTTTAATGATGACAAACCAATATCTTCTTTAACAGTGTAGTTTTCTGAGAGCAGCATACTTTGAGATATGTTAAGATGACTTGAGTATGCTCTCCCTATTTTGTATGCTCCCCCTTTCATTTGGAGTTATGTGTCTGAAATGTTTTAAACAGAAAATACACTTCTCCCAACTTTTCTCCCCCTTTTGACTTCATTAAAAAGTAAAAACTCGTTAATCGATTAAATCAGTTGTTAATCAATTAAGCTGGTAATTTTTTATATTTTCTGTTATTTTGAAGAAACTCGTTAATTGAATAAGGTTCAATATAATTGATTAACTGCCGTTAAAAACATAACAGTATTTAAACCCAAGTTTTTTATATTGGTTAATAACAATGAATATAACATAGATCATATTGGAAAATATTGATTTAGAGGGTTATAACACATTTTCGAAAACAGAGAGTTTTACACTTTATTGAGAAGATCTAAAGCTCAAACTTTCATATCTTTAGGAAAGATTTTCTAAGTGTTCTTTCAAGAAAATAAAAGGGTGAATCTTTACAAGATACCCGTTGAGCTTTCATTGTCAAATCTGTGAAAAAGAAACCTACATCTCACACATTGTAGTTCTATATTTGTGAGATCGTTTAGGGGTTCTTAGATTCATAAAAGATTGTAAAATATGCACATTGAGGTGCATATGTAACTTGAAGAATTTTTGTTAGACTTAGGCAATAACACGTTCTCTTGGTGTGTTTTATCACCAAAGAAAGAGAATAGGTTTGGGAAAACCCTAGCTGCAGTTAGGTAGGTGTCTTCGCGAGAAGCAAGAGGTCTCGGTTGTAAGCGATACTTAGGCTGGGGCTAGAGTCACGAACGATGACGTATCCTAGTGGGCGAGCTTTGTAGTCAAATCGAAGTGGGGGTTTAAGATCCAAGAAAGGAGCGTCTTGATTCTTGTATTGGAATTGTATTTGTAAGAAACATTCAAGATTCCATACTGAAGATAAAATCTCCCTTGATCAGAAGGTGAGGCCTAGATATAGTTTGCAGTGGACAGCAAATGAACCAGGATAAAAAGCCGAGTCTTATTCTTCTTTCCCTTATCTTTTTACATTTACACATCACTTGATTTACGTAACTTGACATGTATATAATTCTGTGATAATTGCATATATGTATTGTGCATTTACTATTCTTAAATGTCTATATAATTGCATGTAAGTTCATTTGAATCTTGGTAATCTTGGATGATCGAAAGAATTATGTTTACACTGTAACTGAACCAGATAATCGATTAAGTAGTTCAGATAATTGATTATTAGCAGATCGAATTAATCGATTAAGTTGAGTAGTTAAATGATTAAGAGCATATGATTTAATCAATTAAGTTGAGTAGTTAATCGATTAAGAGAAAATGATTTAATCGATTAAGTATGTAATTAATCAATTAAAAAATGTGTAAATTTGTGTAATTTCTGTGTTTATCGAGCGAGTGTCATTTGTACCGTATCACCTATTCATCCCCCCTCTAGGTGAGTGGCAAAGCCCAGTGGGACCCAACAATGGGAACTCAAATGCTTGTTCGACTAGCCACACCACATCTGCATATCGGATGTATGTTTGTTTTCTTTCTTTGAACTTGGCTAGACGAGCTTCTTGGAGTATAGGAGAGTAGTAGGGATCACAACGATTCTTTCTTCCACCTTGAGCATAAGAGAAACATTTTTCCATGCCTCTTCAACATTTGGCAGTGTGCTTCACTCTTATTGAACGTGGTTCACTCATGTTTTCAGGTATGGAGATGACTAATTGATTGAATAATCGATTTTATGGGTTTTGGGATTTAGGGTTTCTAAAAAATGAGAAAAGGTAAAGGTTTTAGATTCAGTAGAAATTTGGGGATTGTAGGAAGATGGAAATATCTGATAATGTTCGGATTTGCTATTGAATAGGTTAGGAACACTCAAATTGAGAAAAGATTCAGAAGGGGGAAGAAAAAAGGATTTAGGGTTTTAATTTGAAATGACCTAGAATGGCACTTAAAACTGATATACTATTGTCGTTAATCGATTATATGTAGTAGTGAGTCGATTAACCAATTTAAAATTTTCAAATTTTTAGAATTTTGAGCCTAGGAAATCGATTAAGACACTCATTAATCAATTAAAACACGATAAAAATTGATTTTCTAGTTAGTGGAACTCAAATTAATCGATTAAGACATAGAATAATCGATTATTGACAGAACTAACCCAGATTTTAGTGCAGTTTAGAGATTTCTAGAGTATGCAAAGATGTTATTCCTATGATACTAACCTAAAAGGTATATGACACACTAAAGAGGCATAAAAACATTTATGAAGACAATTTGAGCATAGGAAACATGCATTCATAACATATATTTGTTGAAAGAGTTTTCTTGCTTGGTGAGACAAGTTTCTGATTAATTTATTTAATGACATGTCGATTCTTTGCTCGTCATCTTGGCTTTGTTGGAATAAATGTCAACACCAGTATAATGGTTTCAAGAATGTTCATTTAATCAAATACTTAGTTTTATTGAATTATTAACAATTTCATATCATCTCGGCTTTGTTGGATTAATTCCAATGCCAGTATAATGGTATAAATTTAGAAAATTAACACAAGTGATAATGAGTGATATTTATTTTCGTTTTCCTTTATTAACCGAACTACTTCCTTATGGAAGGTTGGTAAAGAATAAATAAATAAAGCAATAAATAAATGTTAGTTGCGGAAAATAAATGACAGAAAGTAAAAGTTAGTGGTTAGATCACTAATTATGACTATGTATTTTTCCTTATCACAAAGATACAATTTATGAATTAAATTGCACTTTGATTCAAGGTTTCTTTCTTTGTCAACAAATAAAATTTATAAGTTAACACTTTACTATTTCAAATTTGCATCTCTTTCAAGATTCAATTGTAGTATAGTATAGTATAGGATTATGTTGAACCACAAGGAATTGCCTAATATAAATGTACTCATACTTTATATATTTTATCAAAAGTAAGAAAGTAACATATAAAGTTGCTTTTGTGATTTTATGAACTAAGAAACATGAAAAATTAAAGAACTAACTGTTTACAAATTCAAGAAGGGAAAATTGATTTGAAAGATAGAATTATTTATTGACTCAAATGATTTTGAAAACATTACAAGTTATATGTTATACTTTCGGTTAATTCCACACACCATTTCTAAATCCTTCATCTAGTTTCCTAGTATGATAAGATGATTTTCAAATCTTATGTAATACACTAAACAATAGGTAAGTGCCACTCGTCGGAGTAGGTTGTCACACCCTACTTCAGGCTCCATTAATATCATTTATCCTTGAACATAAGTTGCTAAAAAGTGAACTAAGGTGTAGGTTATACTTTTTAGTTCACTTGTCAACACTTTAAGAAGAAGCATTTTTGGATTTTTAAATCAAGTTTTAGGCGATCAAGCTAAACCCGCATTAAGAACTTACTAAAGAATCAAAACTTAACCAAAAGTAATAAATGGAATGTATGAATTCAAAAGATGATACAAAAGAAGATAAGAAATAACCTTACACCATAATCCAAATCAATATGTATGAGCATGAGCCATCTATCCAAGGATGAGATGTTTTTTATTCCAAATGAGGTTAAAAAATCATGTTTTTCACCTCATTTACCAACTCCATTCCCTTTGAATTTCTATGAACTAAAAGTCTAAGAACAACCTAAGTACACTCTAAAAAGAGAGAGAACCAAAATGGGAAGAAGAAGAGGAATTTACATAGTATTTACAATCTGTTTTAAGTGAGGAAGTGGGTGTGTCTTTTATAGGCAAGGTGATGGGCAGTTAGCTCCCCTTTTTGTCCGCTCAATGCCTGACCAGGCTCACCCAAGCTGGTGAGTCAGCAGCTTGTCCCATCTTGGGCAGCTAGCTTGGACAATCTATTGTGGGCTAGGTTACATGCATGGTGACACCTCCTACTTGGTTGTTTAGAACATATGTCATGCATGAGGTCATATGCTTCACCTTCAAGTAAAGAATAGGCAAGTTGCTTGATGAGTTGACCAATATTTCTTCATGGTTAAGTCTATACTAGCTGTCCAGCTCAAGCCTGGCCCACGTCCAGCTGCTTGGGTTCTTCGTGGTGAAGGAACCAACCTTTCTTCAAGCTGCATCAACCTTTGTTCCAGGATTTTTGAGTTGATTTTAGTTGGTTACTTGGAAATTTTGGCATGATTTCTTCAAGTCTAGGTAAACTTTTGAGTTTATGCTTTGTTTTGCATACCTAGCTTGGGTTTCTTCAAGGTGAAGAAAGGTACATATCTTCAAGCCTAAGTCATTTTTTTGTGACAAGCTTAAGCACACAACATGCCATACTTAGCTTGTTTCCTTTGGATTTTTGGCTTGTAATTTGTCATGAATTCTTAGCTCTCTTTTGGATTAATCAACTTCCTACAAAATTCAAGGGAAACTTGGACAAGAGGTGATAAAAAATTATATTATTCAATCATACAAAATTTGTCTAAAAAGTGTTGAATTAAGTTGGTTTTCACATTTTTGCATAGGATAAGTGCCATGAAAAGTGTATAAAGATTAGGTATTTTTGGCACTTATCAATTTCACTTATAAGCACATATTAAAGATAAAGAAAAGACATACAATTCCCTAAAGAAAATTGGTTTAGATATTTTTCATAAAGTATGTCAAGTTCTCTACGTAACACAAAGAATGTATAACATGGAAGGGGCTTGGTGAAAATATCTGCCAATTGCTTCGAGGTTTCAACAAATTCAAGTATACAATCTCAATATGCTTAGTTCTAGAATGCAAAATGGGGTTCTTTGATAGATTTATGGCACTAGTGTTATCGCATATTATCGGTATTTTTACAAGTTTTAAATCATAGTCTAATAATTGTTGCTTTATCCATAATATCTGAACTTAACACACGCTAGCGGCAATATATTCCGCTTTGGCGGTAGACAAAGCAACACATGCTTGCTTCTTATTATGCCATGATACTAAGGAGCTGTCCAAAAGATGGCAAGTTCCACTAGTACTTTTCCGGTCCAACTTGCTTCCCACGAAGTCGGAATCGGAATATCCTATCAAGGACAACGAGGCATCCCTAGGATACCATAAACTCATAGACAATGTTCCTTTAAGATACTTCATAATACATTTCACAACACTAAAGTGAGATTCCTTAGGTGAAGCTTGGTATCTCGCGCACATACATATACTAAACATTATATCGGGGCGACTAGTAGTTAGATATAGTAGTGAACCAATTATTTCTCGATATTTTGATACCTCTATTGCTTTACCTTTATCATCCTAATCGAGATAGCAGGATGATATCATAGGTGTTGTCGCTTCTTTACACTTATCCATCTCGAACTTTTGTAGTAGTTCCTTGCAATATTTCGTTTGGTGAATGAATATCTCGCTATTCATTTGCTTTATTTCTAATCCTATGAAGAATGTCAACCTTCCCATCATTGACATTTCAAACTCGCCTTTCATTAGATCAGAAAACTCTTTACACAGTAAATTGTTAGTAGCTCCAAATATAATATCATCTACGTAAATCTGTACTAACAAGACATTATTTTATGATTTTAATATAAAGAGTGTTGTATCAACTTTGCCCCTTTCAAATCCATTTTCTAATAGAAAACTACTCAATCTATCATACCAAGCTCTTGGAGCTTGTTTTAGACCATATAACGCCTTTTTGAGTCTATAAACATGATTAGGGTATTTGTAGTTTTCAAAGTCAGGCGGTTGATTTACATATACTTCCTCCTGAATATAGCCATTCAAGAAGGCACTCTTCACATCCATTTGAAAGAGTTTAAAGTTCATTAACGATGCAAAGGCCAATAATATTATGATAGCCTCCAACCTCGCAACAAGGGTGTAGGTTTCATCATAGTCGATGCCTTCCTCTTGATTATACCCTTTAGCCACTAGACATGCCTTATTTCATATAACCAAACCAGATTTGTCCATTTTATTTATAAAGACCCATTTAGTGTCGATTATAGGATGATCTTTAGGTGTAGGGACCATGTCCCACACGTTATTATGCTCAAACTGGTTTAGCTCTTCTTGCATATCTATTCCCCAATGTTAATCCTCTATGGCTTCATCTATGGTCTTATGCTCAACTTGAGATATGAAAGCTACAAAATTACAATAATTATGCAGAGTGTTACGGGTTACCACTCCCGTTGAGATATCACCTATAACCTTGTCGAGCGGATGATCTTTCTTGGTCTTCCACACCATTGGCATATCTTGATGATCTAAACTCCTTTCCTGATCATTCTGAACGTCCTTCTCGATTTCCATGTCCTTTGTGTATGCGTTTTCCAGGGCACCTGAAACATCATCACACAAAACATGCATCTTCTCTTTTGGAGAAGATTCATCAAAATGTACATGGATAGACTCTTCAACATGCATTTTATATTTATTAAAGACTCGATATGCTTTACTATGAACAGAGTACCCAAAAATATTCTCTCATCAGCTTTCGAATCAAATTTTCCTAGTAGTCTTTTACCATTACTCAATATAAAGCATTTACATCCAAAAGCATGCAAGTGTGAAATATTAGGTTTTCGACCTTTCAATAAATCATATGGCGTTTTTAAGAGTGTAGACCTAAGAATTACTCGATTTATTACATGGCAAGCAGTATGCACTACATCGCCCAAAAATACTTAGGGACCTTGCTTTCATTTAGTATTTTTCTAACTAGCTCCTATAATACTCGAACTTTCCTCTTAGAAACACCATTATTGTTGAGGGGTTCGAGGAGCTGAATATTGATGTAGGATCTCATGCTTCTCACAAAATTTGTCAAATAGGTGGTTTTCAAATTCCCCACCATGATCACTACGAATATAAACTATCTTGTGATCAAATTGGTTTTGGAAATATTTGGCCAGATTTTTGAAAGACTTAAGAGCATCACTTTTCTAGATGTAACAAGTAAGTTGTTCAGGTTTTGACTACTCTAGGTGAACTTTGCTAATTTATCTTTTAAATCAGAAATTTCAGCATTCAAAACATCACATTGTTCACATATAGGAGTCTTAATTAACTTAGTAGAGTAAGTACATGAGGCACAAGAGTAAATAAGATCTAAAGACTCATATTCTAATTTTAGTTCATTCAATTCTTCTTACATTTTAACAATTTTATTTGCATACAACATGATGACTTTTTTCCTATCTATATTTACCTTAGCTAGTTTCTTTAGCCCCTCATGTAATTCAAAAAAAGCACTATACAATTCATCATATGTACGAGACTCATTAGAACATGAAGAAGTGTCAGAATATTGTACCTCAGTTGTGTCATCCTGATCACATGTAATGCCAATTTCTTGAGTATTTCCCATTAAGCATAGTTTGACGGTCTCCTCCTCATCGAATATGCTAGATGTGTTTTGTTCTTGAGTCCCAAACTATGTACGCTTTCTTGGACTTGAATTCTCGGGGATTGCTCTTGTCATTTTCAACCTTCTTGAGGTAGCTCAGGCATTGGTATCACATATGACCCGGGTTGTCACACTCATGGCAAGTTATACAGTCTTTGGGAGCCTTGCCTTTTCTGGATGAGTCTCTTGCCTCTTTCTTTCGAAAACACTTGAACCCTCCTTTTTTCTTGAGAAATTTACCAATTTTTTGAACTACGACTGTTAAGGTTTCATCATCCAGATCAGAATCGGAATCTTCGTCATCTCTATCTTCTTGTTCTTGTGACGATGTGGCTTTAAGAGAGATTCCCTTTTTCTTTTTGTCTGAATCTTCATGCATGATTAAGCACTCCAACTCCATTTCATGCTCTTGGAGTTTGCCAAAGAGAGTTGCTAGAGGCATTGAATCTAACTCTTTTGATTTTCATGATTGTCATGACTTTGGGCTACCATTTCCTGTCAAGACAACACAATACTTTGTTAGTTCACCCATAGCAAAACTCTTATCTAAAGCAATTGAATGATTAACAATATGAGTGAATCTTTTTTCATTTCACTTATCAATTCATTTTGAAAAATTCGAAATAACTCATATTCATGTGTTAACGCATTTAGCCTCGCATGCTTAACTTCGCTCGTGCCCTTGTGGGTTACTTGTAAAGTGTCCCACATTTCTTTTGCATTTTGGCACTATGAGTCCCTAAAGAATTCATCATATGATAAGGTAGAAGTTATCATGTTATTTTCTTTAAGGTTGTGTTGGACTTTACGTTTCTCTTCATCAATCCACAAGCCTTTCGGTTTTTCTTTAGGCTCACCATCCACCATATATAGTGGAGTAAAAGGCCCATTGACCATGGATTCACAAATCTATGTGTCGATTGCCTCAATAAAGATTCTCATATGCATTTTCCAGTAGGTGTACCCATCGCCACTAAAAATCGGAGGCTGGTTGATGGATACGTCTTCACCGCTGAAAGGGTTAGCGAAACCCATAGTGATAATCCCTAGGATCAACGAATAAAGTGGTCAAGCTAGCACTTTCGTACTAGCTCTGATACCACTTGTTGGGTACTAGTAAGATAAAACACACCTAGAGAGGGGTGAATAGGTGGACCCAATCACTAATCTCGCTTTTCTGATTTATGCGCAGAATAGAAAATGGTTGTAGTTAATCGATTAATAACAGGGTTAATCAATTATGGACAATTGTCTTAATTGATTATGTTGATTCTTGATTCTTTGATAAACAATATTTTCTTAAAATGAAAACAATAATGATTACTGATCTATATTGTCCTAAATTGATTCTTGATTACATGCAGATTATTAACAATTAGCACAGATTACAGAATGCAATTGAAACAGAAAACAAATAAAGACAGAATCGTAAAAGAGATAGAGAAAGAGAAAGTGCTCAAGGATTTTTATCCTGGTTCATTTGTGGGTCCACTTGCAAACTACATCGAGGCCTCCCCTTCTGATCTTGGGAGATTTTTCTTCACTATTGGAAACAAATGTTCGATTATAAGAACTCTTCCAATACACCTAACAAGAACTTCCTTCTTGAACCTGTTGAGCCTACATGCTCGGTTTGACCACTCTATACACCTACTAGGATACAACACCCTTTGTGTATCTTGCCCCAGCCGAAGTATTGCTCGATCAAGACTTCCTGCTCCGTTAAGACAACTAATTCTCTAATGTGATGATACTAACACACCACGAGAACTATCCTTGTGTAACAAAATAATTGCTGAGTTATTTGCACACTTAATGCGCTGATAAAACTCTAATATCGGCTCTACAACCCTCTATAGAAATCTCACAACCAGCCTTAAACTAAATGTGAAGTTTATGCAGGGTTTTTCAAATGAATGGAAAATTACAGAAGTATTAAAAGAAATTCTCTCTCTTCTCTCTAAGAAAACTATGCAAGAAATCTTTCAAAGATAAGCAAGATGCTTTGAAAATCCAGCTCTGAGAATTTTGGGTTCACTTTTCCTCAATGTAAAAATTGAAATCTATGAATTATGCATATTTGTTAAAATATCAGTTTTTATATGTAACTGACTGAAACAAATGTTAATCGATTATATACCACATTAATCGATTAATGTGCTTATGAAAATAGTTTTTCAGTTATGGCTTAATCGATTATCAAACTCCTTAATCGACTAATAAGCCAGAATTCCTAGGAGGCTAGCTATTGTAACTCATTTTAATCGATTATACCATTCGATAATTGATTAACGAATTTCAACAAGATATAATCAATTATCAATCACGTTAGTCGATTAATATGTATGAAAATGGTTTTTCTTAAATGCATGGTAAACATTTTATATGATGAAAGAACATGCAACATATTATTTTGAAATAGATGATTCTTTTATGCACAAAAACCATGTATGCCTAATGCAAATGCATGAATCTTACTTATCACATATATACTTATATGTAATTCCTCAACCTATATGATTTTCATTTTAGACTTTTGTGAGACTTCCATCTTGGGTTTACCTAACCCAAACTCAACACCAGGCAAACATCTTAGGACTCTAGACTAATAAAGCAATCCTAAGTTCTACGTCGTTGACCTTGAGTTTTCGGCATGTTATTTGTGGTGATTTCCAAGTCTTCAAGATTCTATTTAACTCCTTGTCTTCATCAAAATTAAGTAGGTTAATCATTGATGGCATCCTTTGACTATTTGCCATTTCAAGCATACCATATTATTTCTCACTCTTCCTCTCCTCTCCTAACCTCCAATTTCATCTCAAATCACACACATGACAATTTCCCCAAATTAGAAACCCTAATTCCTTTCCCAAATTGATTCGGTTAATCGATTATCACCTAAAGCAATTGGAAAAATGAGTGATGGTAGAGGAAAACGAGTTAAGCATACTACTAAACGCACTCGAAACTTTGACGTTGGGAGATCTTCATCCATATAGAGTGGCAGAAGCACCTTACGGACTACCCCTTATAATTGTCCTTCCCTTCAAGCTGCAAGGCTAGCTAAATTCATTAGTCGGAAGCCAACCAACATACGATACACATATATGGCTTGAATGGTAGATTAGGAATTTGAGTTTCTCCACGGTTTGGAGATGCATGGTGTCAACACCTTTTTAGAGCTAAAAGGTAATGTTTATCCATCATTGGTTAGGGTATTCCATGGGAATTTTCAGTATAAGGATGAGAATTATGTTAGTGTGATTAAAGGAAAATTGTTTATATTGTCTGAAGAACTATTTTTGGATGTTGGAGGGTTATCAAGTGATGGATCTTCATTAGGGGATTGTGATAATGAGTTATGAAACTCATATGATATAGTGGAAATGTATAAGTCGTGCCTAATGGGTCCTTACTACTTCAAGGAAGGAGCCATTACCTTATTGCATACATCCTAGTTCAGCATAACACTAACCATGCACAACTCATTGTTAATGATTTGAAGCTGATGTTTGCAATTTAGGAAGGCATAATGGTAAATTGGCCTTTGGAGATCCTGAAAGTAATGTTTGGCATCGCTGCTTCATCCTCTTGATTGTTAGCATATGGAACTTTTATCTCTCACGTAATAGACTATCTAGGTATTGAGACCACTAGCGAGGAGATAATTGTTGTGAACTCCAGAGATCATTTAGTTGGTGACAACCTGGTCCATAAAATGGGCATCTACAAATATGTTGATGGTTGGATGTATCAGGAGGATCATAATACCACTATGGATTTGGGGTTGCCTAATGAGGAGGAATATGCAGATCGCGCTAAGCAGAACACTAGACAAGACAATGCTGAGATTCCTGCACCTACAAGACCAACATTTGGTTTAGCTCACTTGGATGCATTGGAGTAATGCATGTATGAGTGTCTACAAGGAATGGAAGACGAGCTCATGGATGAGCTTCACAGACAAGAGCTGGATAACGAAACTCAGTTGGAGGTTCTAAAGATTATGTTATCTGCTTTTCCTAGACTCTCGTAACCACCACCACCACCTTCTGATTGTTAGAGTAGCTTAGGGCTTCTTAGAGTGTCCTAGTTAGGTTCATTGTTAGGTGTGTGTTGCTGTAATTTGTCATAATTTGTTATGACTCATTATCATTTAATTTGTAACCTATGACTTATATTTTGCTGTTTGTTGTGTGCTTTGCTGAACATCGTTACTATCTTGTGTTACTATATGTTGAACAATGCTATGTGCTACTATGTGATTAATTCTATTATGCATTGATTCTTCTGCAATTTATCTGTTAATATGCATGCAGATAGAATAATTATGAGTTTCGACAAATGTAATACACAAAAACTCTCATTTTAGCTAATTATTAATCTACTTAATTGATTAATTGCAACAATAATGGATTAAGTGCAATTCATGTTTTCAAAAACTAATTATTTTTTAAATCCATTAATCAATTAAAAAGACTGCATAATCGATTAACTTAGTAATATTTTTTTCTTTCCATACTTTTGGCTATTCTTTTCATGGTTTAAACACAAACGAACTGGGCTTACCACATAAGCAAAACTGATACAGGTATTGGAAAATAATAGATATTGTTACTTGTTGTTCTTAAGGAATCTATATTCACGATTGCTTTCCCACTAATATCTTGGCCTTTAGACATTTTGATGGAGAAGAATTGGTTGAGTTGCATAAGCATTGCATGAAATATTATTTAATAGCGCATTATGAGATTACATGTGTGCAACATTATATAGTTTTGATAAAGACAAGGAGACAAAAGGAAGTTTGAAGATAAAGACAACTTAACAAACAAGAAAGTCAAGATTCAAAGCCTCAACATTAAGGAAGACTTAGGCCTTGTTTGGGAGTGGGGTTTTGGAGGGAAAGGGAAGGAAATGGATGGCTTTGGAAAGTCTTCCCCTTGTTTGGGAGTTGGATCAAGGAGAGGGGAAGTTTTTGGAGGGTTTCTCAATCCCTCCAAAACCCTCCATATGTCTATTTTTAAAGTTCCCCCAATTGGGGGGGGGGAGGTTTGGAGATAAAATGTCAAAATAACTAAATATGTTTAGTAATAATATATAATTATATATTATTGTCCATTTCTCATTTTTAATGGAAAATAAAAAAAAATATTCTTACATTATCATTAGTTTACTCCAAGGTTATGAAACCCGAGCCGGACATCAAACCGGAAGAACTCTTGTATAGGTTCTAACCGGTTTAACCGGTTAGACCGTTTGGTCGGACCGGACGACATTATAATATCATATATAATTATATATATACATATATTATATAATTAATTAAAATAAGTGAATGATATACTTATCAATATCATGTTTTGTATAATGCCATAAATCAAAATAATGTTCCTGCCACCTAAACTAAGAAGTTTACCATGTACTGCCACCTAGAATTAATATCTAAATAATTTTAGTCTAAAATATAAGATGGTTCACATGTACTGCCACCAAAAATAATGTTCTTGCAACGTGAACCACCTAAATTCCTAAACTAATGGTTCAAAGTATTAGTATAAAAAAGATAAACAACAATGTGAACCTAAACAGTGAAGGAAGAACATGAACCTAAACAGCAACGTGAACCTAGAGTAATGTTTCTGTTTCCTATTAAAAGTGAGATGCAAAAGGTGAATCAAAACAATGAAGGAAGAAGGTGAAAAACTTGCAGATGATGAAGGAAGAAGATAGCAAAGTCAGAAGGTGAAGGAAGAAGACAACAACGTGAAGGGTGAAGATGATGACAGTGAAGAATAAGACGGCGACATGAAGAAGATGACGATGGTGTAGGATGAAGACGACAATGGTGAAGAAGAAGACCGTGACGGTGAAGGGTGGCGGCTAGCAGCAGCTAGGTTTGAGTTCTCTTTTTTTTTTACTGTTGCAACTTGCAAGGTAAGGTTGTAGTGTGTAGGGCCTAATTTCTATTTTTTATTTTATTTCATCCAGCCGGCCGGTTTAACCAACCAGGTTATTCTGGTTTTATCCGGTCTAACCCGGTTGGACCGGTTTTTCCACGGGCCAAAACGGCTTGGAATGGCATCCCGGTTTTATGGGTGTACGGGGCCGTCTATGCAAACGGGTAACGGTTGGACCGATCGGACCATCCGGTCCGGTCCGGTCCCAATAACACTGGTTTACTCTCTCTTCTAAATTTTATACTCCCAAACAAGGGGGAGGATTTCCTTCCTTTTCTCTTCCCTTCCTTCTCCTTCCGAACCCTTTGATCTCTCTCCTTCCCTTTCCCTCCTAACTCCCAAACAAAGCCTTAGGTTTAATGTTTTATTTCTTTAGTGTCTTTAGATGTTTACATAGAAGGAGTCTAGGCTAGGCAAACCAGAATAGGAGTCTCACAAAATTAAAATTGAACAACTTAAAATAAGAGACTTTTATACATACAAACATGATCATGTATCTACATATTGATTTTAGTACATCAAAATCTTATATCTTGTGAAAATCATATATCATGCATTCGTAAATCATGTAGAAAGTTCATCATACATTAAAGAAACTAATTTTCAACACAATTAATCGATTACATCACGTGTTAATATATTAAATGCTAACATGAATCTGTTAATCGATTAAGTATGAGATTAATCGATTAACAAAGTTGCAGTAGCTAAAGATTATAATTTCTTGTCGTCATTAATTGATTAAGCCATGCTTTAATCGATTAAATAATGCAGAAACCAATTTCATATAAAAGCTGAATTTTCCCATTTGCTCATAATCAATCAAGTCTTGAAAAATTTCAGAGATTAATTTTCAAATTCATTTGAGTTAAATTAGTGTTGCGTGAAAAATCTTTTAGCTTTCTTGATACATGAAAATGAGATATGGTAGTTTCAATTGGAAATTGCCATTTATGCATTTATTGTCAAAAACCAATTTTCAAAAACCTAGATAAATCACACAATTTTATATTCAATCTTTTGTGAGATTTCCACTCAGGTTTTAGTGTTGTTTGGGATTGTTAGATTAGCACAATTTAGGTGCAACAACAATTTGTAATCTTGTAAAGTTTTTCTTGAGTTCTCTTGGTGTATTAGTGTCATCGTGTAATAGAGAATTGAGTTGAAAATCCTAGTTGAGGTTAGGTTGAGTATTCACTGATACAAGGATCTTGGAATTGAGGTAGGAGTGGTTGGAGCCAGAACCATAGTGGTGAGGATTATCCATAGAGGATTGAGGGTCAAACCATTCAGGGATCTCCATAGTCCAAGAAAAAAGTCTTGTATTGATTGGAAGTATGTTTTGTAAAACATTTTATTTTCATTAGTCAAGAAAAATATCCCAATATCAGAAGGAGATGCCTGAATATAGTTTGCAAGTGGACTCGCAAATGAACCAAGATAAAAGATCGAGTCTCGAGTTTTCTATCCCTTATCTTTTAATTTCTGTCAATTTACAATTTGTTTAGTTAAAATTAATTTGCTTATTAAGGCTTACTGCTTGCTCTGATTCTATGTATTAATTAAGTGTAAATTCGTTAAGTCTTGCATCTTAATTGATTGAAATTTTGGCTAACTTTTTGTTCAAGAAACCTTATTTTCAAGAAAGAAAAGAATAAGGTTAATCCATTAAACCTATGCTTAATCGATTAAACAGTACTGTCACTAATCGATTAAGGGTCTATATAATTGATTAAAATGGTTGTTTTCTAAATATCTCATTAATCGAAAAAGTGGTTATAGTATTCTGCTACACCTATTCACCCAATACATAAGATACAAACATCATTCATTATTTGCGCATATTTATTATGAGTTGAAATAATAATGGTTGTGTATGTAATTTGTTATACATATAATTGTCTAATTTTTGTATTATATTTGTTGGTATTGCTATGATGTTATAATTCTTAATAAATGCATATTGTCGCTTTTCATAATTTAATGTCTTACCTCCTCTATGTCTTATGATACTTGCATGTATAAATAAATTGTAAATAAGTTTGTTAAAAGTTTAAAGTAGTATAATTTACTTATGATTCACGAAGTCTTTTTAGGACTATTTTGTATAATAGTGTTTGTGCCCTTATTTTATGGTGGAATTAGATATTGGTACCACAAACATTTAGTTGGATATATTTTAGACTAGACAATATTTAATATTATATTGGGAGAAAATGATTTTACTATATTAGTAGACTTTATTTATGACACATTTTATAAGCATTATGAGTAATTAAAAACTACTTTGAAAATTACTTTTTATCTTGAACCTTCTTTAGTAAAACTTTCCTAAAATCATTTATTTTTGAGTAAATTACACTGACACTCTATGAGTTTTAGCGAAATTACACAAACCATCCCTTACTTTTTTAGACCTACACAAACTCCCTAATTTTTATATTTTCATCACACTATCCCCGCATGAGAAATAAGTGTAATCTTTTTAAAAATATGATAAATGCAATTTAGTTAAACAAAACATGATATATCGTGGAGACAAGTCCAAATAATATGAGTCAATATCTCTTTATTATTTTTGATTCGTTACAATATAATATAAGAACGATTTAAACAATATTTCATTAAAATTGTTGATGCATTTTGTAACCAAAAATAATAAAATACATTGATTTGTATATTATTTGAACATGTCTCCATAATATACCATGTTTTGTTTAACTTAATTGCATTTATCATATTTTTTGTTTAAAAGATTACACTTATTTCTCATGCAGGGGTGATCAATATGATAAAAATATAAAAAATTAGAGGTTTGTATATGTGTAGAAATATGAAATATGATTTGTGTAATTTAAATAAAGTCATGGGTTACTATTTATTTTTTCTAGTAGCAAATTTGGGTACATCTTTCTTTATTTATATTTACTTTTTATAGACTCTTTTAATGTTATCTTCCGATTATAAAGGTTAAACAAATACTTGGGGATGAAAAAAAAACAGGAAAAAATTAGAAAGAAGTGGATGTGTTGATAGTGGAGGTGAAGTGAAGTTGAGCAAACAGATGGAAAAAAAGGAGAGTGGAATCACGTGCTCTAAGTTTAAAAAACACTGCACTTCTTATCTTATAGATTAATTTTAAGGAAATATGATTTAATTCAAACCATTCTATTTAAGAACGAGAATTACAGGTCTGCTTCACAAGTCACAAGGCACATCCTTACTCACTCACACAAATCAAACAAGTATGAGTACTAACGTAAAGGACAAAATTCCTTCATCACCTTCACCTACACCTTCTTCTTCGCTTTCATCTTTAACCCCTTTCGTCCATTTCTCCAAAGGAATCAATGGCTTGGACAAAGTCATTCTTCGCGATTCTCGTGGTTCCTCCGCCGAGGTATTTTCCTTTTCCAGAATCTCTGATCTACCTTTTTCATCAATTCGCATTCATAGTTTTTTTATTCTCTTTTTTAATTGCCTATCATGCTGATCTCGTCAGTTTGTTTGGATATAGAATTGTTAGATCTGAGTTGTAATAGTATTTTTCGTTGTTTGATTTGCTGGTTTTGCTTGAATTTTCAACTGCTAAAGTATCAGTTGTGTCATTATGTTGTTAACTTATAATACGATGATGATGACATTTAATTTCTTTGTGTGTGTTTTGTTATGATTGAGAAAGTTGATCTGTATAACGTTTATGGAGTTAAAGTGTCTCAATTTTATTGCCTTGTGATTATTGACGGATTTGAGAGAAAAATGTAAACTAGTATGTTAGAGTATAAAAACATGGTTTTAATCTTCAAAAGGAGTTATACACATTTTACAGCTCTTGATTTTCATTTCAGGTGTATCTATATGGTGGTCATGTGACTTCTTGGAAAAATGACAATGGCGAGGAATTGCTTTTTCTCAGTAGTAAGGTGGTTATGTATGTTGTATCAAACATCTTTGTTATGCCATAAACTTAAATTTTGATGAGCTTTTGAAGTCTTTATGGCTGTGTTTGGATATTTGATGATGATTGGAATGGAATGTGACACAGAGTTACCATATCACTGTTTGGATATTTTATGATTGAATGATATTTTGTTTTATTATATTCCATCCCCTTCACCAAATTGGGATGGAAGCAAAAAATGGTATTGCATGGAATGGAATGGATCAGGATCCACCCCATTCCATCATATTTAAATTATCCAAACAATGGAACCTAGTATCATTAAATTCCATTTCATACTTGTCCATCAATCCAACATAGTTTGCTCTATTTTATTTCTAGTTCATGCATTAAGTGATCATAGAATAAATAACTTGACTCCTAACAGCTATATGGTCTTTTGGTAGTTGAGATCCTTTTTCTTTTAAAATAACACTTATATCAATCAATATT
The DNA here is from genome assembly GCF_001865875.1 of Lupinus angustifolius. Lineage (NCBI taxonomy): Eukaryota > Viridiplantae > Streptophyta > Magnoliopsida > Fabales > Fabaceae > Lupinus > Lupinus angustifolius. The sequence continues at coordinate 217,615 of NW_017726231.1, read as the reverse complement.
TTATCTTGCTTATAATTTCATATATAGAATGTTCTAATCCCTTATATTATTAATATTTGCTTCAACAGCAGTAATTATAATTCGTATATACTCTGAGAGGACCCCTTTCTTTTCCTGGGATTAATACATTTAATGGAAAAAACTAGTTTAAATTATTATTTTAACATGACGTCCATGTGATGTGACTGTCGTTTTGAGAATATTCAACTCCTGCGATTGTGTTGGTAAGCTATGACTCATCATCTTTTACTTATATCTATTTCCTTGTGCAGGCTGTGTTTAAGCCTCCTAAGGCAATTCGTGGAGGGATTCCAATATGCTTTCCACAAGTATGTACTTCTTAACTATTTCTGTATTTTAATGATTACTTTTATCATGATAAAGCTATTTTGGAAGGCGAGATAGAAATGGGAAAAGAAGGGCGAAGAGATGAGAGCAGAAAGTGTTAATATCTCATGTACTAACTCATGAAAGTTAAGCTCCATGTTCTTAAACCGATACCCTTTTCATGATATAAATCATATATTATCACATTCCTCCCAGATATATAAACATGATATCCTATGTCAAGTAATCTTATTCCATTGTATTCATTGGGTGCAGTGTTTTAAATTGCGATCAGAGTTGCATTGCATTTACCACAATTGCAGGAAAATGCGGCCACAATTACGGTCGCTATCCCTTTGCATGGACTCCCAAAACAGCAATATTGTGATTGCTTAGTGCAATTTAATGCACTGATTGGGGGTATGTTATTGAGGGTGATTTGCAGGCAGTAGGAGGGCTTGAGGACCAGCTTAGTAGCTGTTTGGGTTTTGTGAAGAGTTATCAGGAGGTTTAAGGTGTGGTAGGTTTTTAAAAACAAATCCAAGTAATGAACAATTAGGTTTTGAGTGGGGATTAGATTTGAATGCTTTCTGATACGGAGAGTAGGTCAGGGCAAAGTGGAAATTTAACTGAAATAGAAGATGAGAAGACAAGAAATAAAAGTAGGCATGACCGTAGGTTTAATTGCATCACGTAACCTAGAAAAGAGCTACTTGCTGTCATATTTCATAAACAAACATTCTTCTCTTTTTGATAGCTGGACACATGATATCACTTAGACTGGTCGAAAATTGGAAGTAGTCAATAACTGAGGCCCAAATTAAATCTAATAATAAATATTAGCTGTCCAAATAACTGAAAAAGTAAAAAATATCCCATACATAGACACAATTCATACGCAACCTCAAACCACAACCAGCAATTTTTTTACTAATACCCCTATACCTCTCATGTGCCATATATTTGAAAAGTGACATACTGCGTACCCATACTGAACAACAGTACCACGTATCTGATGACTAAAGACTTGCTCAAGGAAATTTGCTCTCTGTTTGCAGTTTGCAAACCATGGTACCCTTGACTCACATGGATTTGCTAGAAACCGGTTCTGGTCTGTTGAGGATGACCCTCCTCCTTTTCCAACAAATACTTTGAACAAATCCTTTGTTGATCTTATTCTTAAGCCCTCAGAAGAAGACATGAAGGTTTGGCCTCACAGGTATGTATAGGAGACATTCAAAATTCTGTTACCTATATGTACCTTCATTGTTTTTACTACCTCGTTTACCAAACAATTATTTTCAGGGTTTGTATTGTTGTTTATGTTATATTTCATTATGATATTATGTGGCATTCTTTTTGTATGTAGTTTTGAGTTCCGTGTAAGGGTAGCTCTGGGGCCTGGAGGGGGTCTAATGTTGACATCTCGGATCAGGAACACAAACAGTGATGGGAAGCCATTTTCTTTCACTTTTGCGTATCATACATACTTTTCTGTGTCAGACATTAGGTAAGTGCTTGAAACCTGTCTGTCACACTTCAGTATCTTAGTTTTGTATTAATTTATTTATAAATTGACTATTGACACATTTATAACTTGCTGTCCCTTTGTTTGCAACCTTGGTTCGTATCCTTCAGTGATGAAGTTGCATGATTTTGTAGTGAAAAATCAGGTTACTTTAATATTTGTTGGTGCTCAAGGTTATGATGGTTGGTTCTTATAGTTGTCTATAATGCAGATCCAAATGCGATTTTCTTTCCTTGATATATACTTCATTGCAAGAAAGAGGTGAATTTATTTAGAAACAGATTTTAAATCATTATCATGAGAGATTTTATTTTGTGGAGGAGGACGAGAGGGGAGTTGTTATTGTCGTTGATAAATCTGGTACCCGAGGGTCTGAAAGATCTCACCAAAAATAAGAATATTTTAATAGAATCAATCAAATTCTTGAATAGAAACTGAAATGTAATATTATTTGATAAATAAGAATGTTCTCAAGAAGAATTACAGCTGGTCTCCAATAACCAGCCACCAAATCCTAATTCTCCCAAAAACTTAAATTCACAGAGGTACACTGACCTCTATTTATACTAAACCTAATAAACTAAAAATAGATAAACTAAACCAGATAAACTAGTAACAGATAAAATAGATAAATTAAACCATATAAACTATTAAAAGATAAAATAGATAAACTAACTTTCTAACTAATTCAGTTAAGGATAACCTATCAGTCATCCTCTCTTTGCCTTAATGACTTTCTTATTTTGTGAAACAAGTCCGCATAACACTTTTAAGATCAAAGGTGGATTTATTGGCTTTTGGTATATGAAGCACAGAGGTTGCATTCATAGTCTTCTAGCATAGATATAATAAGCAACTATGAAGCACCGACACTTAAAATGTTTTCATGATACCTCATAGACACCCAAAATACCACAAAGATCATTTTAAAAGAGAAAAAGACATAACACAATCAATTAAGTAGAAGAGAGAAACATAATATGCAATCTACCAAGTGGACTTGTAGCAGGAGAAATAAAACAAAACATGCTTATTGCATAGAGAATGAATAGGAAATATATATGCATAATGTTAATCATCGATTAAACGAGATTGATCTTATGACATTATAGATTTCGTTTTGTATTTGGTGATGTCTACAAAATATGTTCCTTATTTAGAAATTCATAATAATAATTATATATTTTATGTACATATGTTATATGCGTACCCCAAATGTATCGTATCCTGCATTTTCAAGAAAATGCGTATCGACGTATCAGATACGTATCATGTCCAATACTCATGTAAGTATTTGTGCTTCATAGATAAGCAAGTCTAGTTTCTTCTATGAACAAATTCTGTTCTGTCTACCAACCCTAGTTGGTCTATAAGTGACAAGGAGCATGGTTCCCTTCAAGTAAAGTCTTGAGTTCGAGTGTTATGAATAGAAAAGAAATTGGTTTGAAGGGCTTTGCCCCCGTAATTGGGTCTTCCCGACTTGACTCAAATTAGTTTTAATCTGGTGAGATGTTCAAGTATTGTTAAATTTCTCAACTGTGATTTGGTTCAGTTAGAACTAATTGGCCTTAATTTTGGCTTAGTTTCTGGACATAGTTTTCTTTTCTTTTTAGTATAGGTATATAGATAGAGCATCTTACTCGAGTATTTGCATGTGTTCAGTGAGGTTCGAGTGGAGGGATTAGAGACCTTGGATTATCTTGACAACTTGCAGAACAAGGAACGCTTTACTGAACAGGGGGATGCTTTAACATTTGAATCAGGAGTAAGTTTATTTTGCCCTTACATATAAATTTATTATACCAAATTGAATTAATTGAAATAAATAAAACATGTTTATAAACTTGTTGAGTTATTCATATAAAAAAATTCTTGAAATTAAAATTACAACGCCATTATTTTTAAATAACAAAAGAGAAACGTCACAGGCTTGTGTTGTTTTGTTATATAGATTATGGGGCCAGTTTATAGTTCCTGAAGGCCAAAGTAATGTTTTCCTTATATATATAGTTCCTGAAGACCAAAGTAATGTTTAATACTCTTCATTCACACCTCACAGAAACATTTAAACAGTTGTTTCTTCCTCGTCCACATCCTATGTGTTTTTCCCCCATCTTTTCCTTCTTTTTACTTTTTCACCTTTTCTCTTTATTTACCTTTGCTGTAATAGGGGTGGCCATTTACCAAGTTGGCCTGTTAATGCCATGTCACCAATTCAATATCTGGGTATAGGTGATATCTGAAAGATATATTTGTTGAAAATAATACTAGAGAAGGAAAGAACAAAATAAATAAATACATGCACCTATGTGTATATTGAAGTACCTAGTTTGTACTAATATCTTACTCTAGGCACATATATCTGTATGTAGTTAATGTGGATATACTAATGTTAATAGTTTTTGGTGAGTTCAAACTGACACTCCTGTTTTTATTGATGATAGGTTGACAAGATATATCTTCACACCCCTACAAAGATTGCAATTATTGACCATGAGAAGAAGAGAACATTTGTTTTGCGCAAAGATGGCCTTCCAGATGCAGGTGAGTATTATCAAGCTCAACTTACATACCAACTTTGTGGTACTCATAAGGTGTACTAGTTGGAACTTTTGTTATTTGAAGCTTTATGATTTAAAAATATGTGATGTGCCTTATAGATGTGTAAATATAGAAGAATGGCATATGGTAGAGTGGAAAGTCAAGTTTGCTGGTAGAGTGGAAAGTCAAGTTTGCTGGTAGAGCATAGCTTTAGGTACTTATCTGTGTCATGATATAATGTTATGTTACCAATGTTTGCTTTATTTAGCTTTCATGCTCTAGATAAAGAAGGTACTTATCTGTTAAGTTTGTTGGTTGTTGCATAATGACCATAACGTCACAGGTTCGAATCCTGGAAACAGTCTGGAAGTAAGGCTGTGTACATCTACCCTCTTTAAGCTAGCAATGGCATTTTCCAAATCCAACTTAAACACATTCTGATGTCTTGTCTTCATTTGTGATGGTTGAGCTTGGGTTATGAACTAATAATGTAGTTTTTTAATGCTAGTACTAATGAACTTTAGAAGAATCAGACGCAAAACATTGATAGCTTAATCTGACACCACTTAACAAATCTGCCTGAACTCATCAACTGAGTATTATTACATACAAAGCTTTTTTTGGCACATAAATATATAGGGTCAAAGCTGGCTGCCTCATCCTAGGTTTAAGGCTGGCCTCTAGCTCAGTAAGTGCTTATGGCAGTATTTATAGATTACCTACATGACAATGGCCGCAATCAGGAATTGAATCTTGGCTAATTTAGTTGACATTTTCCACCTTTACCAGTTTTGCCAACCACTGTTGACATTCATATAAATTGCATCATAATTGAGTTGTATTTTCTAAGTTCCCAAAATTACATGACTGTCCTTCTAACCTTTTTTATTTTCTTATATAAATTATTTATTTTCTAGTGGTGTGGAATCCTTGGGATAAGAAAGCGAAAGCTATGGCTGATTTTGGTGACGATGAGTATAAGCATATGCTCTGTGTAGAGGCTGCTGCTATTGAAAAGGCCATCACTTTGAAACCTGGAGAAGAATGGAAAGGAAGATTAGAGTTTTCAGCTGTCCCCTCTAGTTATTGTAGTGGACAACTTGATCCCCAGAGAGTTCTTCAAGGCACCTGAAAGATTGTTGTTCTTTGTGCTGTTCAGTGTACAGGTAATAAATAAAGAAGGAAAAATGATTGTTGTTGCAACATTATTTTCCCCCTTCATGTTCTATTTAAGTTTGTGTTGGACAAATGAACTCATTTGCATAAGATTTTGTTAAACTATTATTTTCCTGTAATGGATGAGTCATTTGGTCATGACAAACTCCACAAAGCATACTAGTAGAACAGTCCACAGTTGTTGCCGTGGAGGATCGAATTTACAGCCTACAATTCAACATATTTTCACGTTGGGTTGAGTGGCCCGGTCTCAGAGGGATTATTTTTTAACCCAGTAGTTTTTAGGTTCTTAAATCCCAGTTAATTGTTTATTTCTAAATGGCGTAGGCTACTTAATACATTCTTGGTGAATATCTTATCTTATAATATGAAAAATGATTGACAGATTATAAGAAATATTTTTGGGTTATTTTGTTATATGGGCATATTTTGCTTTATTTTTTGTCTATCACCTTTTTTAGAGATGTTAGGTCTGTCTTCATCCAACAAAGATCTTTCATTCTTCTCATATTGAGGAATTAATCAAGTCTTCAATCTTTTTTTGTTGATGTTTAAGTCTTCATCAAAACTTAACCAAATCAAGGATAACACTCTTCTTCATAGTAGACATTACCTTAGTTTGCAAGGAGAGGATTTAGAACTGGGACATGTCTATTATTCTCATTTTGAGTGGAAATGATGTCACTGGTTATTGCATATGGGTTTAAATTGAGTTTAGCAGTACATTCTTACACTCGCTCAACTCCAATATCAAGTAAATTCTACATAATTTTTTGAGTTTTTTGTGTCCTGGACTTTCCAAAACTAAATTACAAAATGATTTCATAACAGCAGTACAGTAAATTAGACTAGCATGGTGGACGTGGCATTTTTTGACCCTCTTTTGAAGGAGTAATGGTTAGGTACACTCAAAATATCTTTAACGTTGTAAATCCTCAAAGCACGACTACAAAGAATTCCCACAAATTCAAAATTGTGACAATTACAATTAACCATATACATAGAGGAGTCAAATGTTACAATATGCTTTTTACTAAGTATCTCATTAAATATGATTTCATCATATGATAAGTTATCAAATACTTTAATCTTAGAACAAGTGTTTTTCCTTGCCTCGTGAAGACACTGTCAAAAAAGTTTAAAGATGTTGTGAATATATGTTTTAGTTGCATGTCTTAAAAGTCTTGTTATTTATAATGAGAGGAAGAGCATGTTGGGTACTTTTGAAGTCCTTTTTAACCTCTATTTGTTGCCACTTTTTCTTTTACCAATTTCTCAAATCTCATACAAAATTGTGAGAATAGTTATTTTACCTGCAATCTCAAATAACATACTATTTGTACCCTTTCCATTGCTATAAGCGGTACTTCACTTATCACAAATTTTACAAATATCTACCTGAAGTTAAATATACATATATTACATTAATATTAATGTTGCAAAATTAATAAAGAAGATAATAACTAATTTTATTTATACTAAAACAAAATGTCACTCGATAATAGACAATGTTTTAAAAGTATAAACAAGGATAAAAGTTATGTGTTTGGTTCTCCGTACTAACATTTTAGTAAACAATAAGTCATTTTCAATAAAATTTAATTTTAAATGAAAATTGACATATATGACCAATACAGTCAATTGAAAAATCGATCGATATGATCAGCTTTAATTGGTATGATTGAATGCAGTATAATTGTTATATTGTATTGGTAGGTGGACCAATTAATCATTTTTCTATTTGTGAATACCCATTTTTGTCTAACCCATAAAAAACCCAACATTTTAAAAAAAAAATATTACTTTCACAAAAATAATTATTTTTATTAATTTTAGGATTTAAATGGAATGTTTCAAGTGTCTCACTTGAATTATAAAAAAAACAAAGGATAAATAAATGAAATTTCAAATTAATTAGTTTTAACAATGTTTCTTTAAACCTATGTTATTTTCAGAAAAATAATAAATAAGTAAACAAGAAAAAGAATTAAATTAGAATAGAACATTAAAAAACCTATACTCATTTTCCAAAAACATAAAAGGATAAAAAATATTATTTTTCTCTCGAATATATTGTAAAATAAATAAAAGATATTTAAATAGATTTTTTATTAATTTTTATAATTAAATTCGAATTTATAAAAAATAAATAAATATAATACATGGGATATTCTAAATATCCCCATTTGAATTTCAAATAGCAATTAAATAATTTTATTTTTTAGTTTTTTGAAATTTATAGTTTTAAATAATTAAAATATATTCAGAAATATATTTTTATTGTTTTTTATGATTTAATTGAAAATTTTAAAAATAAGAAATAAGATAGTAAAAAATAATGTGAAATATCTTATATTTATTAAGAATACAATGAAAAAAAAAACATCAAGTCAAATCTGATTTGGTGGGTTGACTATTGTATCGTGCAATTTCTTTTGCCCAGTCACAGTAACCCGCGTGGCTCTCCAGTCACCTGGCCTTAAGCCCAGGCAATCAGTTTGTGACACGCATGTGGGCGTACGCTCTTCTGTATAGGCTCGTACACACGGACACATGGCTCCCATTCACAAGGTGCGTTCCAGTGTAGCCAGGCATATTACTTATTCCTTGAACCCTCCCCTGTAGCCAATCAGAAAGCTAACACGTGGGCACGTGCATCCAGCATCCCTGGAGTCACCCGCACCAGATCTGCCCCTTTCTGCAATTATTTCGTGCAACCTGTCTATCCTAAGCACGGTAGACCTGTCTCTACCCTAAACCAGCGTCTGCCACATGACCCGACTCTAAACAACAACATTTTAGCCAATCACTAAGCACCACGTGTCCTGATGTACTGATTCCTTACACACTAGACTAAACCCCACAGCTACATAATCTCTTTATTCTAAATGCAATTTACTTCTTTTTTAGATAATAATAATTATATTTTACGAATGAAAATTTATTATTTTTTTGTGACAGTAACCAAAACTGCTAAGTAATAATTTTTACAAAAAATAATTACTAATTTTATTCATTTTTTATGTATGTACAAACAATGATTAAAAAATATTTTTAATCCAACTAACAACCAAATTTTTTAGGATCAATTTTAGTGACCAATCAATTTTTTTAGGATCATTGTTATTAACAAAAGGTGAAAACATTTCTCAATTTAAAATCATTTTAATAAAAATTGTGTGATTTAAAAAATGCTTTTACATAACATTAGAAATGTTTATAAAAAATTATGACCTTGTTTTGGAATTAATCACAGGATGGAGACAAGTCATTTAACACTTGTCTAAACGTTCGTGTTATAATGAGATACAGTGTGGACATTATTCTGCTGCTTGAGTTAATTATTTTTTCAAACAAACCAATTTAGAAATTAGAACTACGTAATCTTGATTTCCTAAAACATTTAGGGATACATAGGATCAAGGTTTAATCTTGTGAGACGTAAAAAACACTAAATATTTTTGTTTTATACAATTTATTTTTTAATAAACTAAGAGTATTTAAATCATATAATTGGCAATGGTACCGTTTAATTATGGGCGGACGAGGTGATTATACCTTTCTTGATTCGTAATCAACTTCGGAACCTAGATATCAAAATCCAAAAGCCCAATATGATTATAAGAGATCGCATAACCGAAAATTGAGGCGCGACAACTCGCAACTCTACTGGTGATTTGTTTAAGAAAGTTAGGTCTAGTTGTAGCCAATTGTATGATTTAAATACCTTTTTTTTTCCTTTGTCTATTATTATTAACTATAAAAAACAATAGTAACGAAATAATTTTTTTACAAGTTTTATTTATTGCTTTAATTTAATATTATTGTATATGCTCACCATTTTTTTTGCAGCTTTGGGGTGAAGGTTTATTTTTTCAAATTTTTTCGCTTCCTCACACAGTAACAGTACACTTGAGTTACATGCACATACACCCTATACGAGGTTGTTAGAGATTAAGATTGAGATAAGAGGGAGATGTGTTTTACCAGTGCTAGACTTGTCTCTTGATATTAGCATAATGGACCACTCAAATTGTCCTGGTATTGTTAATTAGACACTCGAGGGGCTTGACTCCTCTTGTTTCTAACCTAGAATATTGGGACTCCTTTCTTTTGAGATTATGGACAATTTGGTGACCTAATAGTATAGAGCCTTTACCGAATCCACTTTATGAGACCTAATACATTGTCATAGAGTTGTGTGACCATTAGTCTATCCAAAACCTATAAGTATACCATGTATAGGACACTACAAACAAATTTTGTCCACCCCATTCTGCATTCATACATGTCATAAAATGAGATTTAACGTTCATCAATGTCAAAGTTCATCACTCATTTTTGTTATTGCACTATAATTGCATACTCACAAAAGGGTTCCACACCCTAGGATAGTTTTTCTCTTTCCAAAAAAAAAAAAGATAACATAAATTTTGTAAAACTTTGGGGTTACGCCTCAAAACATAATCATCACCCCCAATAATGGGCCCCAAGCCCTAAGGTAAGTTTTGTCCACTTTTTAAAAATAAACTTAGACTAAGCCTTGACAATATAATGAATATCTATTAGACCATGATATTTAGTTTATATTGCTATGGACGATATTATCCCAAAATAGGGTCAACCATCCTAAAAGAGGGATTTACACCATTTCATAACATAAATCATTACATATATTATTATATTAATCATATCATAAATCATTGCATATATCATTGCATATTCATATTCATTCATCATTTTTGTTATATAAACATTTTTCAATCACATTTAATAAACATGTACCTTTTGAGATATAGGTTATTTGGTATAGCAAGACATGGATGCTAGTTCTAAAATTGTGGGTTCTAACAATGCTCTCTCAATAAAAAATAAAGTAAAGTTTGAATTGTAGACCTTTGATGTAGGCCATTTGGTGGAACTCCTCTCCAAAGTCCCTAAAGATATTAAGAGTCGGTTTGCAAAGGAGTATGGTAAGTTGGCAGATCTTCTTCTCGTTCCTATTGATGCTAGTGTTTTAGATGCTATGGGAGCCATGACAAAACATTGGAATACATCCTTGCGGATTTTCGAGTTTCCAAATGTAGATGTTTCTCCAACAATTGAAGAGTATGGCATTCTTCTGGACATCCCACTAGAGAGCAGACTTAAGGTATATTTGTTCACTTGCACACAAAATGTTCTTGAAGGTCTCATTGAAGAGTTGGCAGGTTTCCGTCCAGCTGCATCCCACATCATCAAGCAAGGGCGTTGTTATGGATTGAAGTGGTATTTTTTGAAAAAGCATCTTGATCAAGTGGTGGAGAAAGAGGATTGGAATATGTTTAAACCAACATTTGCATTAGCAATCTACGATAGACTCTGTTTTCCTTTTGTCAGTGATATGGTGGACCAATGTGTAATCGGAGTAACCCAGTTCCTGTCGTTCTAGCAGATACTCTTCGCGCCCTCCGGAGAAGTCTTGAAAAGGGTATCTCCAAAATCAGATGTTGTGCACAATTGTTGCATGTATGGATGGTGACAAGGTTCAAGCATCATCGATATCTAGATTGGACCATAAATCCTCTTCGTCGGTTCAGAAACACAAGGCTTCAACCTATGCAGCTATCTGATTGAGAGACATTATTCAATGAAGTCACTCATAGAAATATTAGGACAAAATGTAATATGTATGATAAGCAGGATGAAATCATGTACTCATGCGGAAGCTACCCCATATGGTGCTCATGGGACCACGGGAATGCATTACTGTCACCCCTGCTTTAGTACTTGGACAAATGAAATGGGGCATGATGCCAGTCCCTCAAGAGCAATTGCAGGGATTCGTGATCTTGTACAAGGACAAAGAAACTACCAAAGAAACCCTGGACACAGTAAGAAATGCATTGAAGAACATCCACACCTATGGAAAAAATGAACTAGGAGAGCATCAAGCTTTCTACACTGAAGAATACAAGTTGTGGCGCAGTGAGATGAGGAAAGGAGAAGTCATCCCGTCAATGTCTCCATCCCATGAACTAGCTTGTCCCTCAGAAAATGAATTGTTAAAGAGTCAGCTCAAAATATCTAATGCAAAACTAGAGGAAGCCCAATGCAAAATTGAGAAGTGTGAGCTAACCATTGATAAGATTAATAAGACCATTGATGCATTAAGAAAGGAAGAAGTCAGTCTGAAAAGGGATTATGCTCATATGTGCTCTCAATCTGGCAAGTACCGTCTGATTAAGTTTGTACAGGAAAAAAATGCCAAACTACCTGACTTCAGTCAACAAATGAAGGCTTGAAATCATGTTATCAATGCTGCACAAGCTGATAAAAGTGATCTAGAGGCGAAGCTCGAACAATTGCAAGAAGCCCTCCGTGAGAGCCAAAAAAATGAGAACGAGATATGGGCGCGATTAAAAGAGTATCATTTTGCACTTGATGAAAAAGAGAAGAAAGAAGAGCAACTCAAGGTAATTCTGGAAGATATACAAAAAATTAACCATCAATCCATAACAGCTGCAAGTCATAGAGAGGATCACCTTTCGAGGCAGCTCTGGGACCTCCAAAAGGCATATGATGAAGTGATAGCCAAACAAGAGGCATGGTTAGTGAATTGGGAAAGAGCATTCCAGGAAAGCCATGGAGAAAAAGATCAATGGGAAAATAGATGCAGAAGTATGGTTGATGGCCTTAGGGACTTTGCTGATGATTGGCTGAGGACATTCTTCGATGCCAAGAGGGAGCTAGAGATGTATATAGAGATAGAGCTGCTCCCAGCTATGAGAGCGTTCTACGAGTCTTGTAAGGAAGTGGCTAAAGACTTGAGAAGATGGAGGGTTTTAGCAAATAGGGAATTTTGATTACAAGATGTAGAAAAATAAAGTCTTGTAATATTTTTTATTTTTTCCATGAATAAAATAACATCTTATTGCTACCAAGTTTTTTATTGTTACCAAGCTTCTTATTCATTGTCGTGCAAATAATCAAAGGTTTTTTTCTTGCTATGAACCACACAAAAAAAGAAAAAAATTATATTGAGAGCGATAATAACAACTTGTATTTAGATGCGATCTAGGTCCGAAACTTTTTGTGTTCTCTTATATTGTCATCAACTACATAAGGCCTTGTAGAGTACGCTCTCAAGTTACCAAGTGTAGGGTAAGATGTTTAATACAAGTAACCCACGTTAAAATAACGAATATAGATGCAACCATGGCCCAAAACTTAAAGTTGCCATCGACACAGGAGGAGCCAGCGGGGCACACATCATGATCACCAAATGCGGGTCGAAATGTCTTGCTATACTGATCATCCCAATGAAAAAGAATTTAAAAACTATTCCATGCATCATTTTTTTTCTTCATTTAAATAAGAAAACATTGTTCCATTCAGGTATCATCTAAACATTCCTCCCAAGCATCCGTACCACACCAGACTGCAGTCCAAGCTGATGGCAGACCAAGAATCCAGTAGCCTTGATAACAGGTTCAAGCTTGCTGAAATCAAAGAGAAAATAAATCAGATGATGAAAATCATCCAGGATATGCAAAAGGCTCAAGACTCAAAAGAAGATATCAGCGCGCCAGGCGCCAGACAACCACAGTCTGCACAAAGGGTGGGTACAAAGATAGTTATTGGGGCCAACCGTCATAGGGATGTTGTCATAAGGTATGAAGACAGAACTGATGATCCAGAAGAAGAACAACAATCACCTTAGGAAGACGACGACGAGCAAGAAGAAGATCCTACTCACGATCTCCCTCCTAAGGGCAAGTCCACAAGCTACCAGGTAGAAATTAAGACAAATAGGGGTACCCCGGATGACTCCTCAAGCTAAGAGAAGGCAAAGCTGAAGCTTATAAAAGAGAGACTAAGGGTTATTGAGGGAATAAGCTTTCCCGATGTAAAAAATGCATTTGAGATGTGCCTGGTGCCAGATGTAGTATTTCCACCCAAATTTAAAACTCTTAAGTTCGAAAAGTACGACGATACTTCCTGCCCAAAAAGTCACTTTCATATGTATGCTAGGAAGATGACAGCTCACCACGAAAATGACAAACTATTAATTCACTGCTTTTAGGACAGTATGACAGGAGAAGGCTCAAATTAAGACTTTCATTGATTTATCGAACGCCTTTATGAAGCAGTATAAGTACAATGAGAATGATGCTCCTGACAGGGCCCAACTTCAGAGCATGGTTAAGAAACCAGAAGAAAGCTTAAGGAATATACCCAACGCTAGAGAGCTTTGGCATCACAAGTCATTTCTAGATTGGAGGAACAAGAATAGTTGTCCATCTTTGTGGACACTTTGAAGGAACCTTATTATGACTATTTGATGTGAAGTGTCGAATCCAACTTCAACGCACTTATCAAAATGAGGGAGAAAATAGAAGGGCGCATAAAAAGTGGAAAGTTAGTAGGAGATCAGTCTAAGTCAGGCAAGGGCAATAAGCCCAACTTTATGAAGAAGAAAGAGGGAGAAGCACTCGCAGTGTTCATTGAGCCAAAGGGATATAAAGCCCAAAACTCCAAATACTAGGCCTCATATAATGCCACACCTTCCGTACAACCTAACTACATAGCCCATAATAACAATAACCAAACCCGCTAAAACTATAACCAAACACAACCCTACCAAAACCAAACCTAAAACGCAATTACCCTAATCCCGAAAGAAGATGCACACAATTCGACCCTATACCAATATCCTATGCAGAACTATACACTCATCTTTTAAGGGAGAGAATGATAAGACATATAATAGGAACAATGCTCAAATCACCCAGGGCTTGGTTTAATCCTAATATTACTTGCGAGTACCACTCTAGGGTCATTGGTCACTCTGGATATGAGATTGATCATAATAGAAAGAGGACCTTATATCAAACTGTGAATGCTACTACAAGAAGTGAGGATGACATGAGAAGGGTCATGAGGCCATCAATCATTTGTTACGAATATGTACTGAATATTTTGGATAATGCTCATTTACACCAACAAATAACTCGATGGATGCCAATCATAAGTAAGATGGAGCCTGTTCTGAGGCCTGCAACAGACGAGGGACGACCTTTCGCTTACAAGACAAATAAAGTTGTGCCATGGATCTATAGTGGAGGGAATTTGGAGATAGTCGAGCAACAGATAGAAGTCATCAATGTTGTTGGGAACAGTTGAATAACCAGAAGTGGACGTGTCTATGTTCCCTCGGATGCGGAAAAGGTCTTAGCCAAGGATAAAAGGGAAAGTGTGTATCCATGTGGAAGATGAATTGGAGGCCAATCAGAATGACCTATTGCATAAGCATGAAGATAAAGGGGAAGTATCTAATGAAGAAGCTTGTGAATTTCTAAAATTCATAAAGCTGAGTGAGTATAGGGTCGTGGATCAACTAAACCGCACTCCTGCCAGAATATCCATTTTTCTCTACTAATGAGTTCTAAGACCCACTAATCGAGGCCATACCCGATGCAAATAATATAACAATTAAGAACTGTAGTACTAGGAAGTGATTCCTAAGTCGTTTCCCAAGGATTATCTTTCAAGCAAAGATTCAAACACCTTATACTCACACACACAAAGGGGTTTTTTCTTGTTGGATTAGTATGAACAATAAGCAAATTCAGAAACAGTAAATAACAATATTATAAAATGGCTAAATCCCTTTGGTTCGTTTGCTCACAACTCAATTCTCGGTTTCAAAAGATTACATTCAGATTCCAACCATTAACTTCCGAATTTATTGAGAATCAATTAACTAAGCGATAATCAATTCAAAGTTCCACAACCTAAACCTCTAACTAGGCGAAATCAGTATAAGCATGAAGCAATTAACAAATTCACACGAACTAGGCATTCATGCACTAGAGAGAGTAAATCAACTAAGCAAAGATAAACTCAACCAACCAATTTCTAAGCAATGGAATTAAGCAAACCATATTCAGAAATAAGATAGAAGAAATCAATAATAAAGAAACCGAAAATGCATTGATAACAAAACCTCAAGAGTTGTGATACATTACCAAAGGAACTTAGTTCAGAAATTTAGCCTTCCATGGCAGTGGAAGAACAAATCGGAAATGAAAATGAAGAAGAAGTGAAACCCTAGTAGAGCAAAAAGAGGGTAAAATGGGAATGTGTGTGTTTCAAAAATGAGGAAAAGTAAAGTGTGTGTGTTTGGAGTGAGGAATCTGAATTTAACCCCTCCAACACACTTAAAACTGAATTGGACCTAAACAATAAGCCCAAAGCTAAATTACAATAAAAAAAACTCCTAAAATAAAAATACAATCTTCACTTCAACACCTGTTCTCCACTTCCATAATGCCCAAAATGCCATTGGTGCCAAATATGATATGAAAATGATAATAGATTTAATCAGGCCAAATAATCTCAAATTAAATCATTTTAGGAATATTAGTCCAATAATGTCTAAAACGTTAAACCATGTGAAACAACGTCAATTAGGCAACAAGAATCATCAATCATGCTAAATTAAAGTTATGAATAATGTGTTGTATATTGTTCATCAAATACCCCCACACTTAACCTTTTGCACTCCTGGGCAAAATCAAGAAATAAGGTTATGCTAACCGATATGCACCAAAGTGAGTCATGCAAGAAGATCACAAAAAGTAGAAAATGAAACACCTAAAAAAAATCACATACTTCACAATGAAATCTAGGAAATGCAATGAAATGGGCAAAATCAAATACACAAGAGTAAAAGAATCAAATTAAGATATCCATGAACATCATCCAATGAATTCAAGTATGCCACGAAACCAATCAAACCAAGAGGCGAGTCACAACAATGATAGAACCTCATAAGATATGCTCTCTAAAGTGTTT